>NC_083473.1:1813471-1915971 GCF_030014155.1 Tachysurus vachellii | reverse complement strand
GTTTGTGTCTGTCTGTGTGTGTGTGTGTGTGTGTGTGTGTGTGTGTGTGTCTGTGTGTGTTTGTGTAGGTACTGGGAGGCCGTGTTGG
Source organism: Tachysurus vachellii (assembly GCF_030014155.1). Classification (NCBI taxonomy): domain Eukaryota; kingdom Metazoa; phylum Chordata; class Actinopteri; order Siluriformes; family Bagridae; genus Tachysurus; species Tachysurus vachellii. The sequence continues at coordinate 1,915,883 of NC_083473.1, read as the reverse complement.
AGATGTTATGGCCGAGGTTTGAGCTCATTCTTGAGATGAACATTCAGAGCATCCGGGAAACAGATCCTCAGAAACTTGGAGTGCTGGACACCAGACCACACTATGTATGAACACACACACACACACACACACACACACACACACGATAATAGCACAGTCACTACACTATTTAATTTGGGGGTGTGGTAAGCAGACATGATTCAGGTGAAGTGTGTGTGTCTGTGTGTGTGCGTGCGTGCGTTTGTGTGTGCATGTGTGTGTGTGCATGTGTGTGTGTGCGTGTGTGTGTAGATTACCCGGCGCTATGCTGAGTTCTCTTCTGCCCTAGTGAGCATAAATCAGACGTTCCCTAATGAGAAAACCAACATCCTGCTTGGACAACTGCAGGTACTTATACATCACACACACACACACACACATACACCAGAGATACAAAATGTTGTTCACAAGGCATCATTTTATAAATTAATTACAAATGATATTACATATGCATAAGTATTCATACCTCTGAACCTATAATTGAAATTGAGCTCAAGTGTGACTCTGTGTGTGTGTGTGTGTGTTTGTGTATGTGTGTGTCTCTGTGTGTGTTTTAGATTGAAGTAGAGAACTTTGTGTTAAAGATGGCTGCTGAATTTCCCTCCAGACGAGATCAGCTCATCTTCCTCATCAACAACTACGACATGATGCTGGGGGTTCTAATGGTATACACACACACACACACACACACACACACACACACACAGTTATTAAATCAGAGGTTTTTAATGATGGTAAGTCTATACATAGCTTAGTGTTGCAATATGTGCTTGTTGCAGGAAAGAGCAGCCGATGATAGTAAAGAGGTGGAAGGTTTTCAGCAGCTCCTCCTGGCCAGGACTCAGGTATAATATCAGCATTATTAGCTTGTATTGTCATATGACTGTGTTAAAGTTTTACACATCTACTACAGTTAGCATTTTACTGACTGTAATTAGCATGCATGCTGATAGGTTTTGTGTGTGTGTGCGTGTGTGTGTTTGTTTGTGTGTGTGTATGTATGTGTGTTTTTGTGTTTGTTTGTGTGTGTTTGTGTGTGTGTGTTTGTGTGTTTGTTTGTGTGTGTGTGTATGTGTGTGTTTGTTTGTGTGTGTGTCTTTGTGTGTTTGTTTGTGTGTGTGTGTGCGTGTGTGTGCGTGTGTGTGTGTGTGTGTGTGTGTGTATGTGTCAGGAGTTCATTGAGGAGATTCTGGCGCCGCCTTTCGGTGGGATGATCACGTTTGTGAAGGAGAGCGAGGCGCTGATGGAGAAAGGGCAGCTGGACAAGCTGAAGAATGATGAAGGTAAAGAGCTGAATGTAAATACTGTGTGTGTAAAAGTGCTTCATTTATTTTTAACAGAACCTCAGGTGCTTGGTATTTGAAGCTAAAACCTTCTGGATTAATTGTTTAATTAGTTAATTCATTTAACAGTCAATCTTCTAACATATGTAAGTTTAAAAGTTTTCTTTTTTTTTTCTTCAGTTTTAAGTAAATATTGGAATTAAATAGAATTTTGTTTGGATTATTACTTCACATACTCCAATAACAATACATATGAATATACATAAAATTAATATATTATAAATTTATATATATTTCTATATTATAATGTTATAACAAATTCTCTTACAATCTTCTCTATATGTTCTCTGTTCATTAAATGCATTATTTAAAAAGGTTTTAATAGTAAATCTGTGCATTGTGTGTGTTTGTGTGTGTGTATGTGTGCGTGTCTGTGTGTGTGTGTATGTGTGCGTGTGTGTGTATGTGTGTGTGTTTGTGTGTGTGTGTGTGTGTGCGTGTCTGTGTGTGTCTGTTTGTATGTGTGTGTGTATGTGTGCGTGTCTGTGTGTGTGTGTCTGTGTGTATGTGTGCGTGTGTGTGTGTGTGTGTGTGTGCGTGTCTGTGTGTGTCTGTTTGTATTTGTGCGTGTCTGTGTGTGCGTGTCTGTGTGTGTTTGTGTGTGTGTTTGTGTGTATGTGTGTGTATATGTGTGTGTGCGTGTCAGTTCGTATCACACAGCTGGTGCGTGGTTTCTCCAGCACGTGGAAGCAGTCAGTAGAGGCTTTAAGTCAGGACGTCATGCGTTCTTTCACCAACTTTAAAAACGGCACCAGCATCATCCAGGTCTGCCTCAGTTTTGGTCAATCTGTCTATTTTACAGCGCCATATATAATGAAATCATTTAAACATTTATAATGTGTCCACCAGGGGGCGCTGACACAGCTCATCCAGTACTACCACAGCTTCCATAAGATCCTGTCCCAGCCGACGTTCCGCACCTTCGCCGTTCGCTCTGAGCTCATCAACCTGCACCACCTCATGGTGGAGGTGAAGAAACACAAACCAAACTTTTAATGGACATCAGAGCTGAGAAGATTAAACACCTCACAGAGGCCGAGAAGTTCACATTTATTCCCTGTTTCTCCAAACTGGTGTTCTGGAGAATGTAAATAAGATATAATTCAGTATATGAACTCAGCTACTGATGTGTTACATGAACAGACGATGGGCCACATTGTGAATATTTAATTTATCTTCACCTATAAAGTGCTTTACTGTTGTGTTAGTGATTAATGCCTGTTTGACCAGATTGATATTTCATAACTGATTCAATAAACACTGTCCTGAATGGTGGACTAAATCTCTCATGTCTTATATTGACTTTAAAGGAATTTGAATTTTAATTCATTTTAAAAATATAAATTCTAAAAGATTTATATCATTCTAAAACAGTCTGATTGGTTAAAGTCACCCAGCACTAATTTTGGTCTATTAGAAGAATAACAACAGAAAATCCCTGTAGAACATAAGATCCTGTCTGGTTAAAGATAAGAGCTTTATAAATAGATAAAAGTCTAATAATATTCATTTTATTATATTTATTGCTGTGATTTAATGTTGATTTTGTTACACATGAAATGATTCATATAGTTCTGACCAATGAAAACGCAGCACAACATCCTGCCCCACTCTGATTGGATGACGTTCTCAGTACGTATAAAAAAAAATTGGAGGGAAAAAATATTTGCGGTTTAATCCGAATTACAGACGTCACGTGAGATTCAGGTGTGACGTCAGAGAATAAATAAAAAAAAACCCTTATTTTTACTCATGTCTGAAACATGGTACCATATAATTGCGTACAACAGAGAATGATTAATGAAGCTAGTTTTAGAGAAAATGTAAATTATTTTAGGACCAACAGCGCGAGAGAGAGAGAAAGCGAGAGACAGAGAGAGAGATGGAGAGAGAGAAAGAGAGAGAGAGAGAGAGACAGACCGAGAAAAAGAGAGAGACAGAGAAAGAGAGAGAAACAGAGTGGGAGAGATAGAGGGAGAGAGACAGAGCAAGAGAGAAAAAAGAGAAAGACAGAGAGAAAGAGAGAGACAGGGAAAGAGTGAAAGAGAGAGAGGGAGAGAGATTTTGATTTGTGTTGCGAGTTTGCAATAGCGAGCAAATACATCTTATGAATAACATGAACCCAGGGTGAGGGTAAGAAAATCATTAAAAAAAATAAATAAATAAATAAATAAAAAAATAAAAAAAAGGAAGAAACTAGATTTGTAAAGTTCGTCATCACAAACTTTGATGTTGGCTTTGACAATGCAAGTATTTGCAAAGGCCAGTGCTTTTTGGAGGCGAGTGGACATAAGGGTCAGTGTTACTTTTGAAGCCAAGTGGACAGAAAGCTAGGGTGCCAAAACATTTGGAGGTAAGTGGAGACGAGCATGTGATGTCATCCGAATACTCTTGAGGAAGTTCCCCACATTGGGCTGAGTGTTTTGATATGTCACATTTCCATGTTGTGCTAATTATCGATTTTCACGTGACATCACGTGACGTCACCTGACTTGATCAGAATACACGTGAGGAAGTTTCCCTCATTGTGCTGAGTGTTTTGATATATCACATGCCTATGTTGTGCAAAATTTTTATTTTCACGTGACGTCACGTGACGTTATCAGAATACCCATGAGGAAGTTTCCCTCATTGTTCTGAGTGTTTTGATATGTCACATGTCCATGTTGTAAAAAGTTTTTTGATTTTGCATATTTTGGGGGCAGGGCTGCGGCACAAACGAAAGGCCAGTCGGTACACCAATTTAAACCTTTGTTCAGAGTCTCACCCTAAAGGAGCCGAGTTTGGTGTAGATAGTTCTAAAGCTTGCCGAGTTATAAACCTCCAAAGTTTATAATGGGAGTCTATGGGAAAAAAGTCCAATTTGAGATCCGGTACCAGAAGTACCGGTATTCGGATCACTTAGAAAAGTAATAACAACAAACTTCAGACCAGCGTCTACAACATATCCGAATTTGGTGCATGTGGCTCGAAAGCCCTTGGAGAAGTTACTCTTGATAAATTTTTTTCTAAGCTTAAATAGGAAAACAGAATGTTGGCTTCTACAAAGCTACATAATAAAGGCACTTCAGATGTATATTTTTATATAATAATCCCATTAAATATACGATGTTTATGGGTTATGGGCAGTTAGCCAGCTAACACAAGCTAAGCTAACGTCACAGAGTTAGCTAGTCATCAAACATTAATGGACCGTTAATAACGTAGTGTCTAAAGCACACTTTACACTCTACACACGTCATGTATGTCAATCTTTGTCCTCAAAACGTGAAGTCTTGAGGTTTATTTCATAGCTGTTTATGAAGAGAGATTAAATATCAGTTATCAGATTCTGATGGAGGGTTAAATCTTTCTCCTAATCCCTGGATGGCAAATTATGATACTAGATATAACAGAACAAAACATTAATTCCACTAAGTTATAGAATTATAGTAGACGTATTAAACACTAAAGCATTGTTATTGTTCCTCACTGAACACAAGACGAGAATGTTAAGTGAGATGTTGTGTGATAAGTTCTGAAAAATCAAAATAAAACTAACCTAATAGATTACTTACTAATGGACTATACAGGTGTGGGTTATTGTATATTATTATATGTTATCATGTGTGGGTTTTGGGTCATTGCGGTTTCAATGCTTGATCAAATCAGATCCTGAGAACTACATTTATGTGTTAAATTTCTGATTTGAAGGTAAAGGTTTTCACTATAATTCCCTATCAAAGCATACAGACCCTGCACTTTGTGTATTTTGCTCCAGGATGTACAAAGTAAACGTCCTGATGAACTCTGTTCACAAGTTCACTTTCCAGAATCTGTTTATGTGACCCGAGGTAGTTCGGATAAACGGTAGAAAATGAATGAATTCAAATGACCCACATGACCAGTTTTTTTGTATATGATCATATGCTTTTCATTGGAATTGTTTTATCAGCCACTTTTAAATTTTCTCATTCAGTCCTCATGTGTAATCAGTTTCATTTTAAATTGCTCATTTCGAAGCACTTCTGACTTCTGTTTCTTTAGAACAGACTGGAACTCGTCACATGGTGTTAGACTATATGACATCATCACTGGAACTGATAGCACCGTCAGTATGATGTTCCTGAATGAGTGAAGAGTGAGGTGTGTATTATTAGATATCTGATATATATGTCACTATATATCTGAACTTTGGAGTGATGAGACGATTACATGGTACTATTTTTATAGTGAAGGATATAAAGGCAGTCCGTGTGGATACGTTATGTACAGCGGATACAGTTGTGCTCAAAAGCTTGAATACCTTGGGAGAATTTGCAAGATGTGAACCATTTTTTAAAGAAAACATGAGTGAGAAAGCAAAACTAATATATTTGATTTCTTATAGGATTCAAGTTAATATGCAAGTTAACGGAATGGAACAATCACCAAACTAAAGATAAAAGACAATAAGGAAATGATCCCTGTTTAAGCCTCATCACTCCTCACTGCACCTCACTCCCTCAGAGCTACCAGCACTGCTCTACTGGTCCCACCATCTAACTGCCCTGTGCCACTGGAGCTCACACAGCCCCAAAACATCCAGAGATCCACCACCATGCTTTACAGTTGGGATGGTGTACTTTTTTACCGTAGACCTTGTTGACTCGTCTACAAACATACTGCTTATGGTCGTGACTATAAAGTCTCATCACTACACATGACTCTGCTCCAGAAGCTGTGAGTCTTGTCTAGGTTCTGTCTGGTGTACTGAAGGAGGGTCTTTTTGTGGCATTTGAGCAGTAACGTCTTCCTCCTTACAACTCAACCATCCAGGTCATTTGTGTTCAGGTCCCTCCTTATTGTGCTCCTTTAAACAACAACACCACCTTTTCCAGAGCAGCCTGTATCTCTCTCCAAGTTGTTTGTGGGTTTTTCTTTGTGTTCTGAACAATTCTTCTCACAGTAGTGTGTGAAATCCTTCTTGGTCAACATGACCTTGGCTTAGTATCAACAGAACCTCTTATTTTCCAGCTCTTTATCAGGGTTTAAACAGCACTGACTGGCATTTTCAAGTGTTGAGATCTTTTTATATTCTTTTCCTGCTTTATAAAGTTCTGCTACCGTATTAGGCAGCTCCATTAGCAGGTCTTTTGTGTTCCCCATGGTGCAGTATCCAGCCAAGTCAGTGCATCATCTCATGAGCTGAGAAACCCCCTGACTATTTATGTACAGACACAAATTACAATTACAATGAGTCACTGGTTCTGAAATGTCTCTTTAATAATGCCTCTTTGTGTCAACCTGTGTGTTTATTTAAGTTATAATGAAACTTTTATTCATCCTTTATCCACTTTCATTTAAATTTCTAGCACTTTGCAGACACCCTTTATCCTGAGAGACTTACAGAATTACTATCAATAAATTCATCCTGATGGTAGTTCAAAAGGTCTCAGACTAAGAATACTGTCAGTCTAACAACTCTGTTATTCCCCAACAGTTGTTCCCCATACTATATTACAAAAAGCACAGTCAGTAAAATATTTATAAGTGCTAATTACGTACAGGAAGTGGTAGGTCTTTAGAAGTTATTAAAAGACTGCAGTGACTCAGCTGCTTAGACGTCTAGGGGAATTTCAATCCACCACGTAAGTGCTAGAACAGAGAAGAGTCTTGGTTTTCCTTGTACCCAAGCAGTGTCAAATTTAGGGTAGAAGTGAAGATCTTGCAGATTTTTTAAATCTTCTCATTATAAAAGATACCAGAGTCTTCAGCAATCAGGGAGGCAGAAATCTCTTAAGATTTGAACAAGAGAGTGCGTTAAAATCCAAAAACTGTTATTGCAATTTTTTCTACTTTTCTGTGCTTCATTTTCTCTGGTTGCTGCGTAACACATCCAATTGTCAAGGAACAACACAATATATTTTCCTGGGTTTAGAAGAGAAGGCAGAGAAGTTCCATTAGATAAGGGAAGTTAGAAAAGTGCCTTTGGGTTGCTGTCAGTAGCAAAAGAATAGAGCAGTTAGGGTAGCTGAGCTGTGTGGAGATATCCAGGTCTCAGTTAGGGCCAGAAAGTCAAGATAATTATGGGAGGCTAAAGCTGAGATACAGCAGACTGACAGTTCCAGAGCTCACCTACCACCACTATACCACTGTTATAGACTGAGAAAAGTGATGAAGGTACATGAGGTTACTGGTAGTACGGCTTCTCGTTATTTCATTAGAGTCTCTGAGTTTGTGAGACGGTGACATCAGAGACAGGTTTGAGGCAGATGTCTGCATACATACTGTATCTGGTAACACTTAATTGGACAAAAAGAGATAAACACTAGTAAACTTGAGATGCTCTGTCAAAATCGATGTGTTGAGAAGATGCTTCTGAGGACTACAGCATAAACAACAATATCAGTATGTAATATATAACGCTCTGTATATTATGTCTATAACCTGTATATCTTGTTAATAGCATGTTCACCTGTATATTGTCCTGTTCATACTGTAAATTCTGTACATCTTGCACGTGCTGGTTATTGGACTTCTGGTTAGATGCCAAACTACATCTCATTGGCTTGTACTTGTACATGTGTAATTACAATAAAGTTGAATCTAATCTAATCCAATCTAATCTAATCTAATCTAATCTAATCTAATCTAATCTAATCTAATATATCTTATTAAACCCTACCCACAATCCACACCTTAAGGGTGACAAACTACTCTTGATTAGTCACCTGGGAGAACTAATTAGCATTAGACCAGCAATGCCTTCCAAGCAACACTACAGGTACTGTACAGATAGGTACACTACAGATACTGTACAGATAGGTACACTACAGATAGGTACACTACAGATAGGTACACTACAGATACTGTACAGATAGGTACACTACAGATACTGTACAGATAGGTACACTACAGATAGGTACACTACAGATACTGTACAGATAGGTACACTACAGATAGGTACACTACAGATAGGTACACTACAGATACTGTACAGATAGGTACACTACAGATACTGTACAGATAGGTACACTACAGATAGGTACACTACAGATACTGTACAGATAGGTACACTACAGATACTGTACAGATAGGTACACTACAGATAGGTACACTACAGGTATTGTACAGATAGGTACACTACAGATACTGTACAGATAGGTACACTACAGATAGGTACACTACAGGTACTGTACAGATAGGTACACTACAGATAGGTACACTACAGGTACTGTACAGATAGGTACACTACAGATACTGTACAGATAGGTACACTACAGATAGGTACACTACAGATAGGTACACTACAGGTACTGTACAGATAGGTACACTACAAATAGGTACACTACAGATACTGTACAGATAGGTACACTACAGATAGGTACACTACAGATACTGTACAGATAGGTACACTACAGATAGGTACACTACAGGTACTGTACAGATACTGTAGGTACTGTACAGATAGGTACACTACAGATAGATACACTACAGGTACACTACAGATAGGTACATTACAGATACTGTACAGATAGGTACACTACAGGTACTGTACAGATAGGTACACTACAGATAGGTACACAATCAGAAGTGGAATCTAATGTGATGAGCATCATTGCATAAGTGGAAAGTTTGGTGACCACAATAGCCCAGTGTCCTGTGCTTCATTAAAGAGTTTTTTTTTTTCCAGATCCAGGCTTTACGCTTTGGGTTTATTGAGAAATGGCAGTTTCTAACCACAACCTGTGCAGTTTCACTCTTTTCCTGTTCTGCATACATGATACACTGTGGTTTTATGTTTCAGATGTAGTGATGAGAACAAAGGAGCGTTCAGCGTCCGTTCTTCTTCCCTCTCATTTCTATCTGTTTGCTGTCGTTGTATTTAATCTTGGCATCATCTATAAACAAGCTGAAAGATAAAAACTTTTGCACATGCAATCTAAAATAAAACCTATTAAAACTCGACGTCTGTGAACAGATAACAGGAAGCGTAATGGAAAGAGTATCTTTCCGATTGTGTGAAGCCTTTTGACCACAGAGTTGTCAAAAATAACAAGAAAATAACAAGACACTTCTATCATGTAGATTAGATAACCGCAAATCGTGCACATGAAATAACCCACACATGGGTTTAAAAAAAGAACTGGTACAATGATTTAGTACAGAACTTCATAGAAGGGGTTTAGACCACTTTATTTTTCTGTGTTCAAACATCTAAAGATTATAAATGTGTGCACAAATGTGTTTAGCACACTTATGACCACAGACAAAATCCTGACTCTTGTTCATTAAACCATGCAGATGTAGAAAGAACCCCAGCACTTTTAGTAAATTTAGAACACTTAAAGGTCCTTTAGTTGAGTATTCTATATAGCCATAAGTATGTGCACCCTGACCATCACACCCACATGTGCTTGTTGAACATCCCATTTCACATTTATTCCCCTTTGCTGTTATGATGTTATGATCAGCTCCACTCTTCTCTTCTGGAAGGTTTTTCCACTAGATGTTGGATTGTGGCTGTGGGGATTTGTGGGCATTTATTTAGCTACAAGATCATTAGTGAGATCAGACACTGATGTTGGGATGTGAAGGAGACTCCAGTTCCAGTTCATCCTAATGGTGTTTATGGGGTTGAGTCAGAATCAGGGCTCTGTGTAGTAAACCCCAGTTCTTCACTCCAACCTTCACCTCCACACCAGGTCTTCATAGATCTGTTTTGTTCACAGTGACATTGTCATGATGGAGCAAGATTTGAGTCTCTTAAACATTCGTCGGCTGACATTAGCTACAGTAGGAAAAAAGGTTCTTCAAAGTTCTTGGAAACCATTTTAATACAATAAATGCATTATATGGTCTAAAGTGTGTGGACATCTGACCATCACACCCATATGTGCCTCATGAAGCGCATTTATAAAATGTGTCTGTGTGATGTAGCTTTAACATTATGTGTTTCAAATACTGAGACTGCAACCCAAACCACAAGCCTATCTTTCATAAACATTACTGATTTTTATTGTATTTTTTTTCTTAGTTTTGTCTTTTTTCTCTGGACTGATTTAGACTAGTGTATAAATAATTAAAAAGTGTTATTTTCATATCACTGCTTTTTATTTATACATTTTCACATATACATTAACATCAAGCACTTAACATTAGCATCACGCTGGGCAGTACATGATTATTAATTTACATTTGGAGTATTCTAGAGGTTTGTAAAGGGAGAAGTTTTCCCATTTGTAACAAAGACAGACTATTTTCTTATGCAACATTAAACTTAATAGTTGTATTTATTCATGTAAATCACCAGCTGATCCTTGTAACATTTATGCAGTAATTTAAAATAGAATAAGTATTTATTTTACAGTAGTTATTGTTAACTTCTTTATACAAAACAAATGAACAGAGCAGAACAATTATTTTTATGATGATGTAATAAATTTGAACACTTTTTGCAGGTCAGTGTCTCCGAGCCTGTAAGGTAACTGTTGCGTACGTTACATTTTCCCAATCTGATGATGTCTTTTTCTTAGCAGCTGCTCTGTGCTTTCTTTTGTGTTGGATGCTGGCATAATGAACATTTTCTTCCTGCTGAGAGAGATGGAGACCCATCACAAAACACCATGGAACAACATCATTAATATTTATTGCTAAATATCTAAATATCTATATATCTGATGCTTTACTATCTCTCTCTCTCTCTCTCTCTCTCTCTCTCTCTCTCTCTCTCTCTCTCTCTGTCTCTCCAAATGCCTATATATTTAGCAGTATACTGTATATTGGCATTACAAAATTATTTGCATTAATATTCAAATTAACATTTAAAAGCATTAGCATGCTAAATCCAAGTCTAAATCTAAGGAACTTCATATTCCATGTAACATTTCTAAACTGTACACATCCATTTCTTTCCACAGGTAAATTGATGTAGCATACAGGACGCACTAAATGACACGTGCTGTACATGTATGCAGTAACACTTCGCCTGTCACATGTCTAACACTGACTTACATATTCTAATGAGATTTTAACTTAACATTCACAACTTTTAACCTGTTTCTTAAAACAATGCATCTAAATTTGTATCAAATTGATATCTGATTATATCAGTTGGATAGATTTAATCTGACATAAATGACCTGAAAATTATCTGTAACATTAATAGTGACCATAAATCTGAGGGCAATCTGTTGAACTGTCACTTTTTACTTTAAGTGTTTATATTACTTTGAAACAAATTGATAATTTTGAATAACAAATAAAAACAAAAGTTAAACTAATCTAGGTAAAATAAAATTGTACCTTATCCACTTTTTCAGTGGAACCTTTTCTGTTACTGCAACAGTATGATGATGATGATGATGATGATGATGATGTTGACCTTCCTGAAAGAAATGAATTTGAATTAAAAATTACACTACATACAAAATTTAACCACAGAGTGTTGGATAATAATAACATTTCAGACTATTTTTACTGAGATAAATTTAAATAATAGATGACCTACAAACGATGTGTATGAGCTAGTAGTGAGTCATTAGAGTATTAAAGACGGCCGTGAGCTGCCGCTGGACTGCTGTTAATTATACATGCATTATTTAATACTCTACTCATATTTTTGTCGCTGGTTCTTTTTTCCGCATTTTGTCCATATTAATAAGGCAGGAAACAATGAATTTATTTTGTGGTTCATGATTAAATTAGCAGTTGATTTTGAATTGTGAAACTTTACAACATCTTCATGTATAAATGGAACTAATATATTTAAATAGTTATTTTACAGATTATTGAAAACGATGACTATTAAAGATGATCTGGATAAAAAAACTGCACCTTTGAACCTGTAACAGAACACACACATGCAGATGAGGTTTATTAGGGCAGAGATCAGACACACAGTCCGTGTAATCCACATCTCTGATCTTGTACACGGCTCATTATCTGGAGGCTTAGACGAGGTGTCATGGTCTTCTGAAAAACATAATGCAGAGTGTCAAAGAAATCAGTACAGAGAGAAACCTGAGGAAAACCGTACACTGTGTATAAGAGTTAAAAATCATAACTTTAATCCGTTTTCTCTTTTGGCAGTTCACCTTCTATTAGTTTCACACACTCCTGTTTCCCGGCACTACAGCTGATGTGACCTACAGTAATGCTAGATCCTCTGCTCAAACTACACGGGCTTGAAGTTTATTCTGATCACGCGGTGAACTAAAATTTGCCCTTTTTTTCTAAAATGAGTGAAATCAATATCCCACACTATGATACTCTAAATGTTATTGTGTGACAAATATAACTTGTATAAAAGTAATAACATTTGGAATAAAATATTATTTACATATATTATGTACACTGAATCAAAACTGGTGGTTTGTGGTGTTTATTATAGTTTTAATCTTGCTCTCAGTTTTTAGGAAAATCACCTTTAATCATATACCATTTCATTGGGTTGTCAAAATGAGGGTGCATACAGTATATAAAATTCCTTTGTTTTGGAATTTCAACATAAAAATGAACTGGTTGTTAAAGTCTGATAATATATCTGAAAATACAAAATCTTTAATTAAAAAGGACGTATACTGGGACAGTGGTGTCCGAAAATCCCTTCTAGAAAGAAGTAGGAAACACAGCAAAAATGATAAAGTCCAGGATCCTCTTCAAGTGTCTCTAGTCTTAGACATCTGCGAAGTTACAGAATTACAGAATTATTCAATTCAAGAAACTACATATTTAAAATGGCATAAATATCACTCAGTGCAAGCGTTGTGAATTTTTGATGCAGGGTGCTAATACTTATGGGTTGACTGGTTTTGCAGAATTTCAATGTAATTCAAAATTTTCAGAATCAATTTATTTGTATAGCGTTTTTAACAATTCCCATTGTCTCAAAGCAGCTTTACATGGAAAGTATGGAAACAAGTATGGAAACAGAATAGAGAAAAAATATAATAATAATAATAATAATAATAATAATAATAAGAAGAAGAAGAAGAAGAAGAAGAAGAAGAAGAAGAAAAAAAATAAATAAATTAATACATTCAATAAAAGTTTAAAATTAATTTAAAAATATTAACTAAAAAATTAATTAATTTTTAAAATATTTTTTATCCCAATCTCCTTGAACATTTTACTTTTAGTTGTTTGAATAAAACTGTTTGTCAAAAAAAGATGAGTGTAGTTGTCACATTTTTAGAAAAAGACAGCAAATCACAGCAGTTGTTTTTTTTTTGTGGTTCTATTTAAGGTTCTTGCAGCACTGGCAAATCTTAACACTAACTTTAAAGGTCGCTGATATTTTTAAACATTTTTTCTGAACAATTACAACTTACACTGTTCTGTAAAATCTACAGTTTCATTCTAAAATCTTTATAAAACTTCTTTACAAAGGTTTAATACATTTGAGATTATCCATTAAAACAGAAATGAAAATGTTTTTTAACTATATGTTAAATTGTTAAGCTGAACGAATACACAAATATGTAGTAAGACAGTATTAATGTTTATACTGAAGAAAGTATTTTCACTAACCTGTAACTCTGATGAGTTTCCCAAACTGAATGTGTGTCTTATCCTTTCGACCTTCACAGTAATGAAATCCCAGGTCTGTCTGTCTAACGTCAAAAATCACTAAACTGCAAGTTTCTGTTATACCAAATTGACTCTCGTTCACATTATAAGTAGGAAAAAACTTTTTAATCAGCCTCCCCTGTTCAGCAGATATCAGCAGCTTCACCTCCTCAGATCCCAGTCGATACCACAGTATCTGAGTATAATTAGTTGTAATAGATATGTTACAAGGCAGGGTGATGTTCTCTCCAGGATGGACAGATACCTGATCAGCTGAAGTGATCTGAAGGATACTTGGCCAAAAAACACCTGGAAGACCAACAGCATGTTAAGAGGTTCATCATCACTCTATAAACCATTTAACCTGTAAATCAGTGTGAACATATCAAGCATCTACTTCAGTTAACTACTGAAGTACATCTACTTCGTACATCACATCATTCGATTTTGAACGTCATTTGGCAAAATGTCTTTAGTTACATTTCTGGATTACTAAATATATCCTTATCAGGACTAATGACTCTCTGAACACCACGAAAAGTCCTGAATATCATCCAGGCTCAGATCTACAGTGAAACAGTTCTTTATAATTCACATCGATGTGGTTTAGAACTCACCAAACAGCAGCTGTGGTGTAAACAGACTCAGGATTTGGGACATTTCTTCCTTAGATGTTCTGATGGTCTACAGTATAAACAAGTGATGCTTTTTGGAGTTATGTAGTTAGGTCAACATTTCTCTCTTCCTTTCTCTGTGTTTTAAGTTCCTGCTAGCCGATTTAGCCACAAGCCTCTACATCCTGTTTTTCTCAAGGTGTCCAATAAGCTGCTGACTAGTCCCATTTTAATTCTCAGAAAGCATGTACAGACCCAGCCCTCTTATTGCACCTTCATTTGTGCTTCACAAGTGTTGGCCTGCATTCACAGCTTGGCCTGCATTTATTCATAAACTCACGCAGTTCGATCACATACAGTATACACAATTAATTAACAAGCACCAAGACTTGATTTGGACAAATATTGGGCTGATAATCTCAGAGAAATGCAGTGAAATCAGTGTCAGCAGAGTCAGAATTTGTAATGCCTGAAAAAATATGTAAAAGAAAATCAGTTCCTATTGTATTTATCTGTCATCAGATCCAGACGATTACAGTATGGGTTTTGTACCGTAACCACCTGAGGGTTCAAGGAAAGGCTGCTGCTGCTTGTCTGGCTCAATGACTGTATGTACCTGTATAAATGGTGCTGTTCTTTCCTGTTATGTGTTTTTGAAGATATTCTGCTAAACATGGTCCTGGTGTCTGTTGTCTAGTACAGATGTCTTTATTCTTTTACGGATAATACTGTCATTATTTATGATCTCACTACCCAGATTAAGATGAGTTTGCTTTTGTATCTGGTTCCTCTTCAGTCTGATACCTTTCATGTTGCAGCACCACTAATTAACGCTTCACCACATTTCCATTTCAAACCGCAGAAGAGGGTGAAACTGCATAATGGGGCTGGAAACTATTTACCAAGGCAAGTGTTTCTTAGTAAACCCGACAATGTCTGGACGTATGACCTTACAATTTGTAGGGTCATACATCCAGACATTGTCCTGGTTTACTAAGACTTTATATAGTTAGGCTTTGAAAAGGCACTTATGAAAGACAGGTTTTGATGAATAAATGAGAATTACTATCTTCTTCTATTAGCGTTTTTTCCGGTTAGGGGTCGCCACATAGAGAAAATGACTATATACATAACAAAAACACATAAGAAAATATGTAAGGTAATAGAGAAGAAGATAATACATAAATAGCTGTAAAGAATAATAAAATAAACAAAGTCGATATTTGGCATGACATGACATCCCTTTAAAAATAATCAACAACATCTGCAGGTACGCTGGGTGTGAGACAAACACACTCTTGATGTGACGCCTGCCTGCTGAGTGACTATGGTCATGTTCACATCTAGTGTCCATCCTGAATACTCTGATCACATGTGGACATCCAGGAGTCATAGCCATTTACACCTTGGCATTATGAACACTTATACCAGAAGCTAAAAATAGAATTTTTGCCTGTTTTGTTTGAGCCTGTATTCAGCCTTGGATTTATTTTGGATGTCACGCTCCATAGTAGTGGTGAATGGATCATATTATTGAATTTACCTACATAAAAAAATAAGTATTTTTTATATTTTTAATCTAAATCTAAATCCTACTAGATTTAAATATTATATAATGTTATTATGGCATTGTTATAATGTGATAATTTGATTTTCTTTCCATGCCAGTGTTATTGTGGAGATATAAATGGTTTCCTCAGCAGGGTTCTCCCATCCCTCCCTTTTTCATCATCCTGCCCATCAGCACTAAACCGTGGTGTTCAGTTTTAACTGCAAAGGGCTCATGTGGTTGCAGGTTTTCATTCCAATCAAGCAGAAGTCAAACCTGTTCTGTCTGGTGTGGCTTCTGCTTAATTGGAATGAAAACCTGCACCCACACCTGCTCTTCTGGAAGATCTAGACACCAATTAGCTAAATATAGAGTCATTCAATTTTACACACAGCAACCCAACAGTGTCCTGACTAATCTAATAACAGATAAAATAATTCATTTATCTATACAGATTACATGAGAAGTCCATTTACATTCCGTGTCTGTGCACTGTGAGAAATTCTAGTTCATTTCTACTGGAGGAACCTCTACAAAACCTATCACAATGTCTTTAAGAACATAAAATGTATAATCCAGTGTGTCCAAACGTTTGACTGGTAGTGTATAATAAGTCATTACAGAGCAGATAAACTCTGTCTCAATAACGTCTCAGATGAACTGTTAAAGGCTTTGAGCTTGTTCTACAGGAACCCACAGCTGATGTCTTCCGCTCCTCACCTTTGGGTGTGTAACACTTGCTACACAGTTGTTTGAGGTGTGCCACAGAAGGAGGTTAGCTGCTAGATATCTGAGGTTTGAGGGAGGCTACAGATGTGGGACTGAAAAATAGTTCAGGAAAGAAAAAATAAAAAAAAAAGCACTTGACTATATACAGTTATTGAAAGGTTCTGATTTATATTTACACTCTCCGGTGTCGCCCAGATGAGGATGGGGTCTTGTTTAAATCTGGTTCCTCTCAAGGTTTCTTCCTCATAAGGGTTTTTTACACCTGGTCACTTCATGCGTTTTCTGTGATCAGATAGCTATCCGACCGTAAAAAGACCAGGGGTCTCATTTATAAAGCGTGCGTACGCGCAAAACGGGGCTGGAAACGTGCGTACGCCAGTTTTCGCGCAAAGGCGTAAGGCGAAAAAAAACAAACTTGACGGGAGACCTTGCGCACCTTTAAGCAAACTTTGAGACGTGCGTACGCACATTCTGGAGACAAAGGGAATTGGCGACACAGATGGTGAGGTCGTGATCTGAAGTTAGATTGTAGAAAATACGTGAGAAGAACGATTATAAGAATTAATGACATTTAATTTTCACTCCATTTCACACGTTATATCCACATTATCATGAAGATTAAATCCAACAGTGTTATTTGTGCCGATTGTTTTAGGCTATATACATCTAGTAAAATCCAAACGTAATTCAAATTGTATTAAAAAATTAATAAATAAATAATAATCAGCGCTACTCCATCCAGGCTCTATCCTGCCTTGATGCCCAATGACGCCTGAGGATAGACACAGGCTCCCCGTGACCTGAGTAGTTCGGATAAGCGGTAGAAGATGAATGAATGAATGAATGAATGAATGAATGAATGAATGAATGAATGAATAATCAGCGCTGCCTTACAGTCACATTGTCCACAACGGGAGCGCAGGAGGAGATGACGCGACTACATGTGATACAGAATAGCATGAAATACCCTTTTATTAGAGAACTGCAGAACACAGTGTAAAAACAAAATATTTTCCTTAATGTACATATATCATAAAATGTCAAAGTCTGCAAATACAGTCATGAAGCACAATCGCTACTCATCATCGGTCCTAACTATTACGGTGTTCATTACAAAACGTCATGAAGAAACATGTGTTCACTATAACATTTTCGTCTTAAATTTTCGCCCACAAATTAATTCTGTGATTTTATCAAGGTGTTAACGATCAGTCTAATTGGTAGAAACATATAAATCCTCCGGTGACCCGGGTATGTAATGCTTCATGATGGCACTGCTGGCACTGTTGGAGGATTACGCCAATGGCAGAATAAGGAGAGAACGAGTTTTCAGGGACCATGATGATGACTGGCTAATAAGCCGATTTAGATTCCCTAGAGCTGTGCTCTTAGATCTGTGTGTTGTATTGGGTCCAGTATTAGAGAGGGCAACACGCCGGAACCATGCCATCCCAGTCCAAGTACAAGTCCTCACCACTCTGGGGTTCTTGGCAACCGGCTGTTTCCAGCGGAAATTGGCAGACAGGTAAATTATTTATATAAAAAAACTATAAGTAATCCTCAACTTTGTCTCTAAGACCTTTTTGTATATGAAATAATTCTATTGGAATCTATCATCTCACCCTATAGGTCTGTTATATCACAGCCGTCCCTGAGTGCCATAATATCTGTCGTTTTGAATGGTAAACTTAATATGGGTAGTCGATACATCAGGTTCACCTACACTGTGTGAGAACAGGCTGAAATTAAAATGCAATTTGCAGCAATTGACTGCGCTCATGTTGCTATAAGGGCACCATCTGAAAATGAATTTGCTTATGTTAATAGAAAGCATGTGCATTCTATTAATGTGCAAATCATATGTGACTCCAACATGACCCTCACAAACACAGTGGCACGCTGGTCTGGTTCAACACATGATTCCTTTATCTTGACACATAACAGTGTAGGGAACAGACTAAATGCAGTACGTGATGAGTGGCTTCTTTAGTGAGTTTAACAATATTAAAAAGTAGAAACTGTAACAATTTTGTTTTTAATATAATTATAACCTGCAGGCGACAGTGGCGACCCCCTGAGACTCTGACTCCTCAACCCATTTTTAAAATTTTTAATAAATCTGAATTTTTTTTGGCGTACGCCATTTTTGGCTTTTGGGCGTACGTAAACTTTTAGTAGGGATCCTACACACAGTTTTATAAAGGAGGCCCCAAGTGTAAAAGGTAGTGATGTTAGCAGTGACACCGAAACTCCGAGGCGTGTGTCAAATAGTGATGGGCAGTTCGTGAACGAATCGTTCTTTTGAACCGGTTCTTTTTAGTGAACTGGATGAACCGGTTCACCAAATCGGACTGATTCTTTCTAAACAGTTCGCGTCTTGAGTCAGCGCTGATCCACAAGTTACTAAAGTTACTCACTTCCGGTCATGCCTGACAGTTGGTCCGACTCTAAATAAACTAATATCCCGGAGTTTATGGAACTCCTGTACACTGAACTGAGAACTGTTTCTTTCGGACGCGTCCGACATACTCAGAACCGATGAGCTGTTGTTACTGCGCATGCGTGAATCACTGAACCGATACAGCGAATCATCAGTACACTGAACTGAGAACTGTTTGCTTCGGACACGTCCGACATACTCAGAACCGATGAGCTGTTGTTACTGCGCATGCGTAAATCACCGAACTGATACAGCAACAAATGTAAATGGTTATGATTTAATGTCTTATCAATGTATGAGTGTTTAACTCAGTTGGATTAGTTTTTGAAACAACTGATGGAGCGAAAGAAACATTTCAAAATTATGCTTTTTTGTAAGTTTTTGTAAGTTGATGAAGATTAGTTTATTAACTTTATATCTTTAAGACACATAAAACACCCACGTTTGCACATCAATGACTGTACTGGGTGTTTTAGTTGCAAAACTTAAATGTAAGAAACGTATTCAACTAAAGTTATGATTACAAAGAACTTTTCTAATGTGTTAAATTGATTGTATTAATATCTGTCATGACGTCAGGACGTAAAAGAACTGGTGAACCGGATTTTTGAACTGGTTCATTAAAACGAACTGTCCGAAAGAACCGGTTCGCGGAAAAGAACCGAACTTCACATCACTAGTGTCAAAAAAATGAACGGATTTTCATTGAAGCTTTGTATCGAAGCTTGATTCGTTCTGGCAATTGCTTTTACTTACAGTATAGTGCATCAACTGCTTGGAATGAGATTCAAAGATCATTGAATTTGAGTGTATTATCTCAGTGAATGAGTTTAAACTGTATCTCAACCGAACATTCCAAACTGTCTGCACTTGTTCTTAATCTTGTTTTATTGTTGTTGGAAATGTGTGTTGTGATTATTGTTCTATGTACTTAATTTGTTTTATGTTGTCTATTGTGTGCTGCTACCTTGGCCAGGGCTCACTTGTAAATGAGATATTTATCATAATGTGATTTTATCCCTGGTTAAATAAAGGTATAATAAAAAAAATAAAAAATAAAAAAAATTCTGGCAAAATCACGTGAACAATGATGTCCGAAGCTTCATTTCACACACACCCACGTGACTGATTCGTTGTCTGGTTCAAAGGTTTAAAATCGTGCACGACACGCGGCAGCGCGCCCTTGTGTTTTGTATTGGAGTATTACACAGAATCTATTACTGTACAACGAGTTTAGGAGAGCTTATTGTTGCGAGTTGTCAATGGAGCCTGTTACAAAAAAAAAATCACGTTCTGTAATGTGGGAACACTTTCATTTGATTTCGCCCAATAAGGTGGATATATATGGTTTTGTTGTGAGGCCAATATTTATAACTTAAATCTCACTCAGCATTGTGCAATTATACGATTCAGTGTAATATTTCATGTTGTATATTTTGTCATATATATATTTAATGGATAGTAATAATAAGTTGAAAAATATAGGAATGCAAGAAAAGCCTTTTGTGCACCGCTTAATACCATGATCTGTTTTAAATGGTTAACACTTTATACATTTGAGACAAGGTCTATCCTTAATCTGTTTTTAGGTCCAGTGTTTGATTTGCTCCCAGCAGCTGGTCTATAATAATAATAATAATAATAATAATAATACATCATCCATGTCACTCATTCAAGAACACTTACAATGTCCATTTCACAAGTTCACACCTACCAATAAGACTGTGTGTATATAGTCATGCTGAACAGGTGGACACCTGATTACTGACTGCTGATTGTTAATAAAACAATTAAGCACAAAGCATCCATCTAGCCTACAGTACAGTAGTCTGTAAGGCAGATTTATAACCGTGTAAAAGTGTCTGCACTTATGTACCTTCAACATTCATGAGTTTGATTTTTTTTCTAAAAACAGTCAAAAAGTCCACATTCACCATACAAAAAGTTCTCTTTATTACATTTTTATTTGGAGTTAACATGCGTATGCAATGGAACATGCTTTGGTCATATATTTAATATATTGATTCATTTATTTATTAATCTATCCTTAATTTGTCAATCCATTAATTTTTCTTCTAAAATGAATACGTTGTTTGGTTGTAGAACTTTCTGTGATAGCACTTTCACCAGCAGAAGTCCTCATCAAGCTCTGATTTGAAAATCTTCGAGTGATGAACCTTTTTCTGATACAATTGGGTTGAAAGCTTCTGTAACCCTCTGCTTAGGTTAATGTAACTACTAACTAGTTTAAGTATTAAGAAATTAAAGCTGGGCTAGTATCAGAAGCTCTAGATACGACAGTGGAGCCTGAAATAATAACCGGTCATCAAAGAACAGACAACACAAAACATAAATTTGAGCATTGTATTATACAAAATGAAGGGCAGTTAATTACATTCCCTGCCTACCTAAGCCGGCTTCCTGAGTGCACAGTGCACAATAAAATCAAAATAAATCCTCAAATAAAGAAAGAGTCCATGGAAGTTATGGATGTGTGTGTGTGGTTCCTAGAGTATGTTCTTTTCACTACCCGGGTAGATTTACGTGTGTTCTTATCTGTATTGCAAATGAAGGCACAGGATGATGCTGGTTCCAAAGATGCCACGGCTGGCCACACCGGACTCTTGTTCCGTTCACTTCTGCGGTTGGCTCGCCACTGACCGCTAGGGTCAGATCCAGATGGTCTATCCCTTTCTTAAAACCAATCTATACATACAGTACAGAATGTATTCATTACGATTGCCTCATTTCTGTTCAAATCTAATCAACTTTTCTTCATTCAAATGTCAAATCAAATATAACCAATTGTAAAGGTTATAAATACTCTAATCACTATGCAAATGAATATGCACACATCACACCAGATAACATGTCATTTCCAATGAACAACAATCAATCACTCATGTTATTTCCATCTCACAGTACAAAATAAGTCAGAGAATCTCAGAAACCTAGTTCTGAAACCATATAGTTAGGTTTTTTCCCTTTTTTATCTATTTTTCCATCTTAACATTTTAATCATCATATCTTAACATATTTATTCTTTTTAACAACTAAGATAAACTCCTACTCATCATATACATATCAAACATGTATATTCACAATTAAAAAACTTAATCACCCTTATTTAAAATACATGTATATTAACTTTTAACTCAACAAAACAGTATGAAGTGTAAACACTATTAAAGATCTTCTACAGTGGTGTCTAGCTTAGCTGAGCTAGCATAACAAACCAAATAGAACTTGCAGTTAAATGTTAACAATTAGCATGCAGCTAGCGCGATTAGCGATTTTTATGAGCATCTTAAATAACAAAACAATCTGAATCTGTATCTATATGGTAACAAACAGCAAGAATCAGGTTCATAACTCCGATTGGTTTTAAAAGAACAGTACTTTGCTTCATAATGGAACTTGCACAATCAGCATAACCCTCATTAGCATTAGCACTACCATCCTTACCGGAGGTGTCTTGAGAAGCTCGTGGCCATGCGGCTTAACTCTCTCTCACAAAGCTTTTAACCTAATGGACACACAATATTTCAATATATAGTACAAGATTCTTCTGTTAATTTCTATCCTTTAGAGGATATTTCACATACCAGTCCTTGTTTGTTTTTGTTTTATGAACTCCCTAGGGTGTATGCGCCACCTGCAGGCAGATTAGAGAGTTGCACTCCAGTAACCTTGTGTGGGTTACACTTCACTTCGCCATCACTAGTAAAAGGCCCTAACATCTGAGCCTGGGGTTTCGTTCTCAGCCACCAGACAGAGGCACAGGACCAATCAGGAGTAACGAGCCTCACCTGACTTCCTATGTAACAGCACCTGCAGATGCTCAGTGTTTGTTTCAGAGTTCTGGCAAAACACTCGGCTGCTCATTTCTGTTATATGAAAAGTGGCACTATAGGAATTTTTATGAATCTGCTTCGATCGACACATGCAGCCTGATTCACATAAACCTCACTCTAAACCTGTGAGTTTATAGACAAGGCTCATGTAAGCATATATATGATCTAAATAAATAAATATTATTGTGGGAAGGTCAGATGTTACTGTAGAAGCTGATGGCATAAAGTTTGCACTTTTAAAATAGATGGCTGCAGCAATTTATCCTCTTTTCACTTTAAAATCAATAAAATGTGTGCTTTGGCCAAACTGAGACAAACTGAAGGATATTTTTAAACAGAACTGATGCATTTTGTCACTCAGAATATGTGACAGGGACCGAAATGGGCAGGAAATATATTATTTTGTATTTGACCATGTCAGAGTGGACGTTAAAGATGTATTTGAAAAGTTCTATTTAAAGTATTATTTATTTATTTTATATTAAAGTATTATTTATTTACATTTGGTACTTAATTGTGCACATATATGTGTATGAAGAGTGATTGGACATCACTGTCAATTCTGTAATTTAGAGTTTGTGTATTCAATCATGAGATAAAAATTTTAAAGGATCCTCACAGATCCAGGACCTGATTTTCTTGCACCTTCTATTACTGATGATGTTAATGACAGAGACGATGATAACGAATTTAGAGTAAAACTCCATCACATTAAATTTCTTTAATTACTGAGTGATGTTTGTGGTCACACCATTATGTGCATGAACATCCCTTTACAGATTTATTCTCCACTGTTGTCATGATGGAGCAGGGTTTGTGTCTCTGAGTTCTGGTCGAGGGACATTAATTCTACACACAGAGACGTTCTCTAGAAGTGTTTCCAAACTTAGGGTTATATGATGATGGTCAGGTGTCCACATACTTTTGGCCAGGCTGTGTATAAAGTCAGGATATAGTACTGTAGTTTTTGAATATAGTTTCTTTCACAGAAAAAGTATAAACGTTATTTTATACTATACATTTAATTCCAGGTGGTGTTTAATAAAATCCTGGTCACATGCTTGTGCACATTATCCCTTAATAATTGTCCAGAAAAATGCATTTATTATTCAATTTGTTTTTATTTGTAAAGAGCTTTGAACAATGCTCGTTGACTCACATATTAACATTTACAACATACAGCAGACGTCATTATTCAGAGAGACGTACTAAAGTGCATTACATATACTGTACATAACA
Source organism: Tachysurus vachellii (assembly GCF_030014155.1). NCBI lineage: Eukaryota > Metazoa > Chordata > Actinopteri > Siluriformes > Bagridae > Tachysurus > Tachysurus vachellii. Next base: position 1,891,545 of record NC_083473.1, on the reverse strand, counting down.
AATACCACTGCAATATATATATATATATACACAGTATACATATAGATATGTCCACCCTCTTGATGTACTACACAGATTGTGTTAGAGCCACTGGTAAAATGCAGAAAGCTGTTTAACATTTGTACAAACAGGACTGGGATCCAGCAGAACCAGGTGAAAATGTCAAAAGCATGAAATGATTTTAAACTTTTACCAGAACTAAATATCATCTGTTCTTTTTTTTTTTTAGAATTTAGATATTGTGTGTTATACTACGAGTGCAAGAAGGTCTGCAATAAGGCTGTTCACTTTTTCAACATTTTTATTTTAACTACATTTTCACGTATAACTTTAAGGTTCCTGACACCTTCATGATAGAAGAGTTTACGCTTTGTATGATTTTGTTATCATATAATGTAAGCGAGATGTTCTATACAAATCATAACGACACAAAAATGTAGTCTATAAAAACACCGAATCTGTTTGTTACAACAATTTACAGAGACATCAGTATACTAATATAATAATACAGTATCAGTATACTAATGATTAATAATTATTGATGGTTAATAATTTGGTGTTCCGTCCGAGTCCTATCATTTCTCCTGCTACTTAAGTGGGTGGTCCAGTCACCAGAGGCTCAGTAATGAACCCTGGTGCCGCTTCCAGAAAGAGGTTCTGGGTGATTTACCCCACTCAGAGCACAGTTAGCCTTATTATATAAGGGTACTGAGTAAGGGCATTAAGCTGTGACAGAAATTCCCTGATGTTGCGTGAACCAGACACGACTCTTCAGCACACAAAGTATGATGTCAATTTTTTACAAATAAAATTTTTTTTTATAAAAAAGTGCGCTAAAAGGAATCAAACACGTGCCTTGATTGGTCACCAGTGTTGCACTTTTGGGGACACAGTCACTAGATTTTATACCCCATAAGAGCTTTACTTTAAAAGGTCATGAGAAATCTATTCACTTTTTGACCAGATGGTGACAGTCATGCAGTTTTCTAGATCACATCAGAGCTACTGCTTTTAATGAATTTCCACAGTTCCTCTGGACCCCTCGAGAAATTCTAGTGATATTGTGAACAAATCCAGCTCACACTCATGTATCTTCAGACTAATAGAAGAGAAAACAAGAGAGGAGAGACAGGACCAGGACCAGTGAGTGAGGCCAGTTCATTCCTGCATCATCTGGAAAAAAAACACAATTTAATGGTTAATTCTGGTTTGGATCTTAAAGAGCAAGAATAGAATAAAAACATGATCCTTAACTTATTTAAATAACGGTTCTGTAATAAATTAAAACTGTTTTGCAGAAAGTTAAATATCCAAGTAATTACGTATTGACTGACCTGTGGGAACTAATATTTCAGGGAACGTCTTTTCAGCTGTTTTCTTTTCTGTAGATTGATGGAGTGAAAGATTAATTTATTAACATAATCCTTTATCTTTTAACCATTTAATAAATTACACAACATTTGAAAAGAAATAACATCATATATTATTGACTACCATTTAAACAGAAAGTGAAAAAAAAAAGGAAATAAAGGAAATACACGTCTGAACAGCTCAGTGCAGGTCTGTGTGATCAGTGCAGTGGTTAAAGCTGGTGTGATATGGTACAATACTATATCTGGAAGAAAACGCCTACATAAATGTTTCGGCTTATTCCCGTTTGAATTTTATATTCGTCCAGGAAAATGATCAGAATATATAAAACATCATGATGATGCTCAGTAGAATGTGTGTGTGTTCCATAAGCAGTGGACGTTCTGGATCTACGCTAGATGGCAGCAAACATGGTTCATCTGGTTTGCTCTTTTTTTCCATTGCACCATTTTGTTTTCCAAAAACATTGTTTAGTAAAGAACATGAAACGTCTGGAGTTTATCTGTTTAGAAGAAGGTGGAGTTTGTATAAGGTTGTGGTTACTGGAAGCTAGGTGGTGTTCAGTGTTGAAATACGTCCTTAGGTCTTTATACACGACCAGGATCCTGTAAATCTCCTCTCTGTCCTCCATATTTAGTTCATCACAGTGGTGTATCTTCAGTGCTATTGACTGACATGTGCTTAAAGATGTTACTGTGGCTTCGTCTTTGTATGTTCTTGTTATGGTCTTCCTACTACAACTTCTGTACGGTTTTTAAATGTACTCCTTATTTTTACGACAATCAGTTTGGAGGATGTGGTAGTGGGACAACATCTGCTGCAGCAACAACAATGAATCCTCGAACAACAAGAAAGTCTCTACCAACTTACCACAGCAACTTGTCACACAAGATGCTCCCCAGATCCGTAGGGAGTGTCCCTTCATGGAAAGATGTAGGATGGAGGAAGCCAGCCTGTGAGGAGAGTACGTTTTGGTCAGGCTGCCTCCTCCTCCTCCATCATTGTTGCTCCTTTTGTGCCTCCATTTCCCCCTGCCACATGTGGACATTATGACAAGTCCAGGACTCTCATCCTGTCACGAATTACATCTTTCAGCTCACCTCATGGTTTCCAATGCAGCAAACACCACTTGGCATTAAACATAAGCTTTCTTGTATATTACCTAAGCCACGTTTCTTCTTTAAAATTAATCATGCTCTATTCATATACATGTCTTTCTATCCATTCATTCATTCATTCATCCATCCATCCATGGTCCAGCACTGCTTGCTATAGATACACATTGCGCTCAGCTGCTCGCACCACCCTCCTGTCCTGCTTGGTGCTGTTCCAAAACCAGGCTGTGATGCTTCCCATCATGATGCTCTCAATGGTGTAGAAGCAGACGTTCCTTTGCACTTTAGAGATCAGTTTAAAATTCCTTAAGTGTCCAAGGAGGTAAAGATGCTGAACAGTCTTCTTTCTTCACATTTTTTAATCATGTAGTTATTTTGTAACCTACAATCTGAATTCTGTATCTCAGTTCATTCAGACTTTTACCACTTTGTACCCAGTGGGTTGCAGCTTCATTGCTTTGAGCCTCGTTCATGCCGAGCACACATTCTGAATTAAAAACTGTGCGTGTATTTCCTTTAATTGTCTGCATAGTTTAGAACACAACTAAGATTGTAAAACAACATTAAATTGTTATATACACAGATTTTCTTATACAGCAAGTGTATTAACTCTCCACACTTTCTTGTGTGTTCTATTGAGACAAACGCACTTACCATTTACTGAGAGCTCAACGCTGTTGAGCAGCTCCCATTTCTCTTGCACAAGAGCAGATCTTTTAAAGCGTCTCACTGCCTGGTAGCTCTTGTACACACCCATATCTGCAAGCGTCAGATTTTTTAACTTCAAGGAACAGTCCCCTTTAAGCAGCTGGTCCTCAGGAACGTCCACGCGACCTTCATATCCTTCACCCTGAAATGACTCCTTACCACTCCGCTCAAACACGTCCTTCTCGGTGCTCCACCGAATATACGGCGTTTCACTCGCAACTCTCAGTTTACACGGCAGGATAACTGTGGACTTCTCAAGACCAGACACACTGACCAAAACGTCTGCATCGAGGACGCCTGAGAAAGGGAAAAAATCAACTCTAGATTATTTTTTACACCTTCCAGGCAACGCTTGTATGTTAGGAAACTTATTTTTTTATCTGTTTGATTAAAATCTGAGGTATTTACCGATACAGATGGCGATGCACACAATGCAAATGTAAAAAAAGGAGCTCATGATGCCTCTCATTGTCTTTACAGTGTGTGCAGGACACCTACAACATATAAAAGGCAGATTTTAACAGAGAAATGTATAAAATTAAATATAGTACAGTGTAATACAGTGAAACTTTACAGATTTTATATCCATAAATGCTCATAAACATTTATTATACTATTTAATTATATTATAATTCAAACCACACTGTTTAATTACATACTAATTCTAGATTAAACAACACAAATCCTTGCCTACAAAGAAAGCAACCAAAAAATTAAGCAAAGCCAGAAGTTAAAGTACCAGTGTTAATGGTTTCAAGTGTCAAATGAGTCCAAACATCCAGCTCTAAGGTTTTCTAAGCTCTTTTCTTATCAAGAAAACCTTTAGCCTACGTGTGCGATATTTAATTACCAGTTACCGTTCATCCGCATTCTTATGGGAATCTTTATCTAACGTGCAGACTAGTGATAGTTCGATACTGAAACATTACACAAACAGAATCTTTGTTGTCTTATGTATGTTGAAATCCAGTTAAAATATACAGGCTTTTGGCCGTGACCTGTAATACATGTATTTTGATAAAACAGATAAATGTAAACACTTTCTATAACTTATTTATTTAGATATTATTTACTTATTTATGTATTTTCTAACATTTTTACGGAGAAAACACAATCATGTCCTGTCCTGTGTCAGAAAATTTTACAACGCCCTTGTAATTGCTATGAAACATGAGAATGCTGAGAGGCAGGAAGGACAAGACCAGTAGGAGGCCTTCATGTTTCATTTGAACAAACGTGGCTTGCTCATAGATACAGTAGTTCTGCTGGGATATGTAACGTATACTGCAGATACTCTTTATCCAATTAAACTGTGCTGTTTTTAGTACAGAAGCAGATGATTAGCTTGTGTTTGGATCTCTGAGACTCTAAGAACCGCTTTGCAACAAGCAGCCGAACACATTAAATGTCACAGAGTCGAATTCAAGTGTATTGTAAGACGCCTATAATGCGCTCATGGCCGTAAAACATGAATGCATGTTGTAGACTATGTGAACAGAACAAACAGCTCGTCCTGACACACGTCCACTATCCCAGACCGGTACACTACACAAAAGTTAACGTGATCCACAGGCGCACAAAGCTGTGTGATATTCAGACAGGTTACAACACGTTTGCTATAAGAGTAAACTTTATCCAGGTCTAAAGATCGACAGCAATTAACCGTCAGTACAGAGGAACTTTATTACCCTGGAGTTATTAAACTAAATTACACAACTGTAAGTTCTTCAAAAAGTTCTGTTTAAGAAAAAAGAGACAGGAAGGTTTAGTGTGTAAATTAGGCCCTAGTTTAGATTTGACTGAACTGAAGGGAGTTTCTTCAGGTCTGAACACTCAGGCCTTTGTTTCCTCTGAACAACACCTACTTCCTGTTTGTACAGTTTTTAGTGTATTATAAGAAACAACACAATTTTTTTTAATGATCTGTTTTCTACTGTGTATGTGTTGTCTTTCCATGGCTGTAGTTTAACTGTATTAGACTGTAGACAGTAGAAACAACAGAAACAGGCTTTAGGTTTTAAAAATAAACCCCACTGCTTTGTATGAGGAAATAAACCACGTGACTCTCTGAAACATTTCCACTTCAAATGACGCAGCAGTTAAAAACGCGGTTTAGTGATTAAATCTATAGACTTTAATACAGTATAGTCTCAAAAATAAAGGTGAAATTAAACACAGTATAAACTAAATACTTTACTATAGAGACTATAACACCTTTTAACCAGGAGCCCAGTGGTTTTTTAAAAATAATTAAATAAATAAATAAATAAACAAACAAACAAATAAATAAATACACATCCAAAGTGTTAAAAACTATTAAACCACTAATTATTAAAACTAAAAAGATCACATTAACACAGCATGCACACACATTATATATATATATATATATAAATTAAAATTAAAAATTATTTATATAAATATAAATTAAAAAGTCTAGAATAAAAAGCAGCACATATTTTAAAGTGTACTAAATCATGTTGTATTGATATTTATATGATGTACAAACAGACTCCTACCTCCAATAAGGCGGAATAAAGACCCGACTAAAATCCACGTCTCAGACGAACCGCACATAAAAACACGCAGAAACTGATGACCTTCAGAAGATGAAACGAAACCTAACTTCTCCAAACACCGCCACCTAGTGTTAGAATACACGTCCTTCCTGAAGCAATAACAGATCTTTAGTTCTTCCTCTTCCTGAAAAACACATTATACAAAAACACAATAATAATAATCACTGGTTCAGTGATGTACCTTATTTATTGTACACTATATTTAGATAATACTCTATATACTCTATATAATACTCTATATACTCTATATAATACTCTACATACTCTATATAATACTCTATACACTCTATATAATACTCTACATACTCTATATAATACTCTATATACTCTATATAATACTCTACATACTCTATATAATACTCTATACACTCTATATAATACTCTATATACTCTATATAATACTCTATATACTCTATATAATACTCTATACACTCTATATAATACTCTATATACTCTATATAATACTCTATATACTGTATATAATACTCTACATACTCTATATAATACTCTATATACTCTATATAATACTCTACATACTCTATATAATACTCTACATACTCTATATAATACTCTATATACTCTATATAATACTCTACATACTCTATATAATACTCTATACACTCTATATAATACTCTATATACTCTATATAATACTCTATATACTCTATATAACACTCTATATACTCTATATAATACTCTACATACTCTATATAATACTCTATATACTCTATATAACACTCTATCACCTAATCGCTGCTTAAAGATCAAGTGAGGAGGGAATTTATGACCACGTTTCTGCATAAATGTTAAAATTAGCTCCACATAGCCACGAAGTTCTCTGCCACAGTTTCGTGTCTTCATTTCTGAAAGTCCCTGTGTACTGGGTTTCTATTTTCATTTCATCTTGTTCAGAAATGTCTAATAATGAATAAGATATTATACATATATCTTATATAATAATATATGATACAGGATAAAAAACTAATCTAGTTGATGTGCAATCCTGATCTGACACAGCGTTGTGACATAAACACTATAACTGCCAGGGCATTAGATAGTGTTTCCTTTAACAATATATGATCTATTCAGATATGATGTTATTAGGAACTTAACTGGGTTTGTGACTTCAGTGACTGTGTCATACTTTTAATTTGGAAATGTAGATGAGTTCCGCACTGGTCCAATAATGTACCTTATTTATTGTACACTATATTTATATTTCCACATGTAAGATATTTAGTAGAAAGATGAACAGTTGGTGATAAAATGCATCAAGTTTAATAATTTTATCACTAAAAAGTCTGGAGTTATATGTTGCTCTTTCAGCTGCTTCCTGTCTGGGGACAAAGCAGTGGATAATCCAATCTGGGTATATGATTAGACACACGTTTTAGACACGTTTTAGACACATGTTTTAGACACACATTATAGACACACATTTTAGACACACGTTTTAGACACACGTTTTAGACACACGTTTTAGACACACGTTTTAGGCACACGTTTTAGGCACATGTTATAGACACATGTTATAGGCACATGTTATAGACACATGTTATAGACATGTTTTAGGCACATGTTTTAGGCACATGTTATAGACACATATTATAGACACATGTTTTAGACACATGTTTTAGGCACATGTTATAGACACATGTTATAGACACATGTTATAGACACATGTTATAGACACATGTTATAGACACATGTTTTAGACACATGTTTTAGGCACATGTTTTAGGTACATGTTTTAGGCACATGTTATAGACACATGTTTTAGACACATGTTATAGACACGTTTTAGACACATGCTTTAGACCACATGTTTTAGACACATGTTTTAGACACGTTTTAGACACGTTATAGACACATGTTTTAGACACATGCTTTAGACCACATGTTTTAGACACATGTTATAGACACATGTTTTAGACACATTATAGACACGTTTTAGACACGATTTAGACACATGTTCCTGAAGCATCCTCCCAGTGTTTATCCAGGTGTGAAGCTCATGGCTTTTTTGCAGTTGAAGATTACTGACCTAGATTTACATGGATTTGTTTGTCAGATGCTTTTTATAATATAAAAATCACACCAAAGATCTTCTCTGATCTGGTCTGAGTCTTCAGACGATGTCTAAAGACTCTATGTCTAAACACTATAACTGCCAGGGCATTAGATAGTGTTTCCTTTAACAATATATGATATATTCAGATATGATGTTATTAGCAACTTTACTGGGTTTGTGACTTTGTGATTAAAAATTTGTGAAAAATCCAGAGACAAACTCTTAAACTAGCAGTTTGTTTGTCAGAGCAGGAGGAACTGAAAGTATGATAGCTGTGGTTTTGTTTTCCTGTAAAGGCTGTGAGCTGTTCTTGTTCCTCTAAGTCACATGGTTCTCTGTTTGTTCTTAATGTTGGGTGGTTGACTTTGTAGGCAGCTGCTCTGCAGCATTTTTGTCATGCATGTTCAGAAACAGAAGTGGACTTGTATTTATGTATGTCAAGAAGAAGAAGCCTTTGTTTGTCACATATACATTACAGCACAATAAAATACTTTTTTTAATATCCCAGCTTTGGAAGCTGTGGTCAGGGCACAGGGTCAGCCATGATACAGAGCCCATGGAGCATGTAAGGTTAAGGGCCTTGCTCAGCAATCAGACATTTACATTTATATTTACAGCATGTGACAGCATCCAGAGCGACGTACATAAGTGCTTAAATCTCTATCACTGAATACATTAATGCTGGCTCACTAGGTTACATAATTAAGATACCATGAGTTTAAAACATTGTTCAGAGTTACAATGAAAAGGTGTCAAAGTTGTTGTTTTTTTTTTGTTTTTTTCCCCCAGACCTTCTGATCAGTGACACAGCATCTTAACCACTGAGCCATTTCCTTACTGAGACATCAGACATGGTCTTTCCCAGGGTGTAATACAGGTGGCTGTTCAGCTCTAGTTGGGAATTCCATGCTCAAAATGAACAAACATGTTTAAAGTTTAAACAGGTTTAGGGCACTTTTCTGGGCATTAATCTGGTGCCACTCACATGAGGATGAGGTCCCCTTTTGAGTCTGTTTCCTCCCAAGCTTTATTCTACTAGTTACTATTTCTATTTAAATTTCATATCTGATTCCTGCACAACAGTTTAATGACAATGTCCATTGTTAAAAGGTCTATAGAAATAAAACTGAATTGAAATGAATATGCGTTTTCTCTATAGTGAGACCACTGGGCAGATACACTGATACAACAAGTAGCATCACTTTCTGTGAACCTGTTGGTAAGCCTACCTGTGAAGGCTGCATGTACAACAAAGAACATTCTTTATCTATATTAAGCTCCATTCATCATGAGACCGAGCACCACAGTGTCGTTTAATGTTTTGGCCTGAACATAGAGCTTTACACAGTCCCAAGTGATCAGCTCGGTTTAGAATGGACTATATACAGCCAGGTCAAGCTGTTTGTAAGAGTGTACTGCAAGCTCAGGTGTAAGGCACTGAATGTTTGGTGCAGTGTTCAGCTGATAAATCACAAGGTCAGCTAGTCCCACAGTGGCTATCAGTATCAACCATCAATTATTTGCTCAGTTCTGCAGTGCTGCACGATAATGAAGCCTTGTGATCCTGCAACTGAGAAATGTTCATGAAGTTACTGTGAGACCAGCAACAGATTTGGAGCACAAGGTCACCTGCAGCTCTGCTCGTGGTCTCATGCTGCTATACAGATGAACCTGAAATACTGTACGTGTGATGTGATTAAAGCAAGAGTCAGTTAATACTGATGAGGTGTTATAGTGTGATATGTTCACCATTTATACACTGTTTTGAAACACTTTAACTTACTGCAGTTTGAACACTCACTGTTTATTTATTTGATTCTTAACAGATGAAAATTCCTAACTTGCAACTAGACAGGAAATCTGCAGCGCAGTAAGAACAAAGGCAACCAGATACAGTCGAAAAAGCTTTAAAAAAAAGTTAAAGATGAGAATAGGAAAAGTATCACATCAGTGACTTTAACTATAAAATGGTTATTAGTGCCACTGTTTCAGTATATTTTTTATAAACTGTTAATATCTTTTTAAAGACTTATGACTAATTTTCTGTATATCCTCTCATATCTCATCATTGCTCTGCACTTAAAGTTTCATTTCTAGTCCTGTTCAGACATGCAGGCTTTCCCACTGCGTAAAGGAAGGAACAATAACTAGTTATAGCTGTTAGACAAAGCTGTTTATTCCAAACTGTAAAGCTAGAACATGTCAGTTCACTGTACAGGTAATAAACTGTTATAGAATGACGACAAGTAAAGACCAGTCATTTAACACTTAGATCACTTTATTTATTCTCATGACCAAACATGGATGTGTATTATAGATATTATTATACTGACTTATAGAGATCATGTTGAAAAGTATAGAAAATAATTTTAAGTCATATATTTAGAGGTGGGGGCACGGTGGCTTAGTGGTTAGCACGTTCGCCTCACACCTCCAGGGTTGGGGGTTCGATTCCCACCTCCGCCTTGTGTGTGTGGAATTTGCATGTTCTCCCCGTGCCTCGGGGGTTTCCTCTGGGTACTCCGGTTTCCTCCCCCGGTCCAAAGACATGCATGGTAGGTTGATTGGCATCTCTGGAAAATTGTCCGTAGTGGGTGAGTGCGTGAGTGAATGAGTGTGTGTGCCCTGCGATGGGTTGGCACTCCGTCCAGGGTGTATCCTGCCTTGATGCCCGATGATAGGCACTTGATGCCCGAGATAGGCACAGGCTCCCCTTGACCCGAAGTAGTAGAAGATGAATGAATGGATAAATGAATAATGAACTTGATCTTGGTAGCTTTCTATAATCTACAGAATTTTGTGACAAAGTCAGACAGACAGACAGACAGACAGACATCACGTGCTTGTTTACCACAACACTACCGAATGTTCCTGATTTTGGAACCATGTGATTTAGATCTTGCTTTTTATCCAGTGCACAAAGGATTATGTGTCTTTACTATCTTTAGAGTTCATTGTATGTCTGAGTGCAGAGGACAAGGCACTAAACTTCCTCATTACCCCAAAGCTTAATGTTTAATAAACTGTGTATTGTGTTGTTATATCACATAAATGGTATTATTGCAGCTCTCTTCATTTTAGCTAAAAGATCAGTTCTTCAGTCGCTTTGCCCTGAATCTCCTGCTGGCTGCTTCACATGTAACATACTGTACTTTTGCAGACAAGTGCCATGTTTTTGCATGTGTACCTACGCTCATGTAACAGGAAGCTGCACTATATCACTTCTCATCAACCTCTAACTCTGTAGTTAAGGAGCTTTTACCTGGTACCCCTCCCTGTGTGTCTGTCTTTGTTCATCATTGTTTGTGTCACGTTCTTGTCATGTGTTGTATGTGGCATTACTTTCTATTACACATCATCTCACTCAATGATTAGTGAGTTAATAAATGGTAATAAATCTGGTAGTGAAAGACATTTCCAGCTGATTAATACCACATTATGGTCATACATGACATGTCAGCTAACCTTCAGACCTGATTACACTGGAACTATTAGGTAATGTCAATAATATCAGTTACAATGTGTGTGTATACGGAGTATGGAGCTAATCAATATTTTCTCCTCCAGACACTTATTTATTTGAGGCTGTAAATTAAAAAAGGCTGTTGGACCTTGGGATCTTATAAAACCAGCTTTAACCATGAGTTTGTAGATCAAACCTTTTGTTTATAAAAATATTTACACCAACATCTATTATATTTCAAATATATTTCAACTGTTTGTTTTCAGTACAATATTAACACTCACATGGTGACATTTGTATGAAATTAACAAGCACAACTAAAAACGATGACATCTGCTGGTCAATTTGTGTTACTGCATCTGGAGAATACAAACATTAATTTTGTTTGAATGACTGAAAGGTGAAAGTGTGGAGCAGGAAATGAACATATGAGCTCATCTGTGAAACATGGGGGTGGTAGTTGTGGAATAGATCATTTTTATATATGAATTTGTGTAATTGTAAAAGATGAGCTAACAGCATGAGTTATTTTGAGCAACATTTCTGTCATTGGTTTAATGGAGGAAGGTATAACATGACAATAAGGACGAATTGTTTAGACTCATCTGTTAATCTTGAATAGGCTTTGTGTAGCTTATGAACTAACACTAACATTAATGTTTTAAAAAATGTTTGTAATAAAATTAAAAACCCAAAAACATAATAATAGGGATAAGAGGGATAAGAGATGTCCTTTTTTTATATTAAAGTTGAGTTTTAATGAGAAATGTAACATTTAAAAGTAGGATGTAATTGTATCTGGGGGGACGTCCCAAACTTTCCAAGATAGAAAGATGGTGGAAGGTTTTGACTCAGAGATTTCAAGAAGTCATTAGTCCACACATTAGTTTGTGGGGTTGACAGAACGTTCTAAACCTCATCTCTGTGCTCATCCGGTCTAAAGAATTGGATTTTTCTTTATTTTACTTGTTCATTAGACTGAGATAATCTGGTCAATGTGGTGATCGGAGATCATCTCCACATGGTGTCATGGCTTGTGCTTCATGGCTGCTTCTGGAACATTCTCACTAATCCTTAGTGATGATGGAGCTCATGATGGAAGCAGCAGAATGAATTTACGTCTATTTGTAAACATTTGTGTGATCATTAAAGAGAAATTTGTCCAGACTAATTGGGAGGAACTTCATCATGCAGACAGACAATGATCCAAAACACACAGACACTGAACACACGACTTCATCAGGGGGAAAATGTGGAAGGTTTTAGACCTGACAGGTCAGACAGCAGACCTGAAACCAACTGAGCAGCATTTCACCTTCCACTGGACCATAAACTGTTGTAGAATTGACATTAATTACATTGAGATTATTTCCTGTCCAGTGTCACCTAAATGAGGATGAGGTTCTCTTCTGAGTCTGGTTCCTCTTAAGGTTTCTTCCTCATATCATCTCAGGGAGTTTTTTCTCACCACCATCACCTCAGACTTGATCATTAGGAATAAAATTTGTTTATTTATTTTATCTTTTGGCTGTTCACTGTTCGGGGTCACCACAGCAGACCACATGGTCCACATATTAGATTTGGCACAGGTTTAACACCGGAAACCTTCTTGACATGGGCATAAACTCAACTGTTTCTAAATGCATTTTTGCGTAGTGATGGTGAAGTGAAGCTTTCTTGAAGCAGAGAGACTGTGTTCCTATTTTGATAATAAAATAACAGCAGAACTTTTAAACCACTTAATTATTTTAATAATTAAAACTGAAACAAGTGAATAAACTTAAAAGTAGGCTTTAACCTTGGCTGTTGGCTACATCTTAGACAGATGATCTGGCTCTGTCATGCCTCAACCTGGATGATGTATAATAATAATAATAATAATAATAATAATAATAATAATAATAATAATAATAATAATAATAATTATTATTATTATTATTATTATTATTATTATTATTATTATTATAGACCAGCTGCTGGGAGCAAATCAAACACTGGACCTAAAATCCTTAAACAGATTAAGGATAGACCTTGTCTCAAAAGTATAAAGTGTCAACCATTTAAAAAAAGATCATGTTATTAAGCGGTGCACAAAAGGCTTATTACTACTATCCAATAAATATATATGACAAAATATACGACATTAAATGTTACACACTCCGGTTTCCTCCCCCGGTCCAAAGACATGCATGGTAGGTTGATTGGCATCTCTGGAAAATTGTCCGTAGTGTGTGTGTGTGTGCCCTGTGATGGGTTGGCACTCCGTCCAGGGTGTATCCTGCCTTGATGCCCGATGACGCCTGAGATAGGCACAGGCTCCCCGTGACCCGAGGTAGTTCGGATAAGCGGTAGAAGATGAATAAATGTTACACTGAATCGTATAATTGCCCAATAATGAGTGAAGTTATAAATATTGGCCTCACAACAAAACCATATATATCCACCTTATTGGGCGAAATCAAATAAAAGTGTTCCCACATTTCAGAACGTGATTTTTTTATAACAGGCTCCATTGACAACTCACAACAATAAACTCTCCTAAACTCGTTATACAGCAATAGAGTCCGTGTAATACTCCAATACAACACAAGGGGGCGCACCTTGAATCTTTGAATCAGATAACGAAGCAGTCACGTGGGTGTGTGTGAAACGAAGCTTCGGACGTCATGGTCACGTGATTTTGCCAGAACGAATCAAGCTTCGATACAAAGCTTCAATGAAAATCGGTTCATTTTTTTGACACACGCCTCAGAGCTTCGGTGTCACTGCTAACATCACTATTTTTGCGTTTTGTTTTTTTTTCTACTTACACAAGTATTTAGGTATAGATACATATATTTTGTAGAGAGTCACAATAGAGAGTCAGTCAACTGTCTGTGAAACATTTACTGGAGGACGTAGAACACGATGAACTTAAGTCAGGGTTTAGAGATGAAGTGAGTAGTGGAACATTTTAAGCTGTGTTATTTTAGAGAACAAAAGAACTCTGTGTGTGACCAAGATTAGGAGAAGATCATTGTAGCTGCAGATCAGACAGTTCTTGTTGTTCTTAATCGCAAGATAATGTGAGTTCATAAGAAAGGTTTCTACACATCTGTCTGCTGATTGTTAGGAATTGTGTTTGAACAAGGAGACTTTAGTGAACTAATCAGAAGAGATCGTCACTTTTATATATGTGACTAATGTTTTAGTGCTATTCTAAAATATTGGGTGCCTTTGTGGCTTGTTGACGTGTTGCATCAGAAATCACTAAAAGCTTCTGGCACTCAGACGTTGTTGTAATATGACACTAAACAGATGGCAGCAGGACATTTCATTCATACTGAATCACAGGAAATGTTCTTCTGTCTCTGAGTAAAGCTGAGTTTTGAATTCTTCTCTTTATTTATCTAAATCTGTGGTCTGTTCTGTCAGTAGTTTAATGTTCTGCTCTGTGTGATAAACACAATCACTGATCCTTTTTAAACTTATTCATGGTGATCATTAAACCTTAAAACACTCTCTCTCTCTCACTCATCTTCTACCACTTATCCGAACTACCTCGGGTCACGGGGAGCCTGTGCCTATCTCAGGCGTCATCGGGCATCAAGGCAGGATACACCCTGGACGGAGTGCCAACCCATCGCAGGGCACACACACACACACTCTCATTCACTCACACACTACGGACAATTTTCCAGAGATGCCAATCAACCTACCATGCATGTCTTTAGACCGGGGGAGGAAACCGGAGTACCCGGAGGAAACCCCCGAGGCACGGGGAGAACATGCAAACTCCACACACACAAGGTGGAGGTGGGAATCGAACCCCAAACCCTGGAGGTGTGAGGCGAACGTGCTAACCACTAAGCCACCATGCCCCCCCACCTTAAAACACAATTAAGCCAAATAAGAAAAGACACTACAGATAGAAACATTTCAGACAGATAAGTAACTAGACACATTCTATGTGCTGTCCTGGTTTAGGGCCTGAGTGACCATGTAGCACAAAGTTTATTCCTTTAATCGCAGTTTTATGATTCACCACTAGAGGGCACATGTCTTTAATACGGATCCCTGTAGGCCTTTCCCTTTAAGACCATGTGCTTTATACACAAATTAGGTATCATTAGCGTTTAACACACACACATATTCTTACCTGTTTGCTCACTCTCTCTCTCTCTCTCTCACACACACACACACACACACACACACACACACACAGGTGAACTGTTCCCATGTTTAAAGTTCATTAACATTAAAGTTAGTAGCTGTAACTCTCCTTTCTCTCTAAACAGAGTTATCAGATTTAAAGGACTGAACATTTCAGAGTCATCACTTCTACATACAGCATAAAACACATCATATGTAATTGTGTGTTTCCAGCTTTAAAGGCACAGTTTGAGGAATAAACACATTTTAGTGTCAGGTGTAATTATGGGCTGAGGATCTTCATGTTGAAACAGATGATAAATATCATGAAATTCTGACTGGCTTTAAATAAGAAGACAATTGAACATCGTCCACACTGCATTACTTTCTTTTCCTCATCCTGTAGGATCTTCTCTCTTTCTGTGATGCCAGATCTCATTAAAATCCCTGAGAAGTTGTTCATTGTTAATTCTTTCAGACATTAAACCTACAATTTTAACCAGTTTTATCCTTTCACCCTGCTGTAGTACACAGACACACAGATGATGATGATGATGATGAAGATTACGATCACAACATATAAAATAATCCAGTTGTTCCCTCCAGTCTGGTGTGAGTCTGAATCCTCTGATGAAGATCCTCTCTCATTAACACTGTCCTCTAAAACACACATTAAACCACACAGAGATATCAGTACAGCGCTGAGGAAAACGTGTCCTCAAAGAAAATCTATCAAACATCAGACTACATTTACTGATATTGTTCAGTGTTTTTCAGCCATACATGCAGATGATGTCATCACTGATCCTTAAATAATAATCAGTGTTGTGCTGCTATAATAATATGAAGTGTTTTATTAAAGTTTATCCAGGAACAATAAGAGATGTTTAGAACTGGAGCTCACACCAGATTAAGAAAAGCCCTGTACTTTAGACACACCCCCTTGTCATGTCATTAAAATCTAACCAGGTTCCTTTTTCCATCCTAATGTACTGCTTTTTCCATGAAACCCTGTTCAGAGTGAAAGGATCACAAACACTGGATCACTTTCATTTATTCTACATTTATAATGTTTTAATCAACTGGAAATGGAAAGTGAAGATATTTTATCAATGTCAGATCAGAGTTATTGGTTAAGAACCATTTCAGTACTTTATCACATCACAAGGCTCTTAGATGAGGATTGAGTGTTGATTATTGAGAGGAAGTGACTGAGTGTGTGCTGAAACAGTAGTGAAATACAGGACAGGAGGTGTGTGTTCTCCTCACTCAGTCTAACACAGCCATGAAAAGCTTTAGAATGATCTGTGGGAACATTAAACTGTGTAGTTCTCTCTCAACCAGGACTGAAAAACACTGACATCTACAGGAAACATGCTGCTCAAGTCACTCAGTAACTTTCCAGACATTTTAAACTTTGTGTACTGATATGTGTCGTACTCAGTATCGTCTGAGATTAATCCACTTACCAACAACTGACAGTTTAACCTTCTGGACCAAGACAGATTCCTGTGTGTCTGTAATTAACATGGAGCTGCTGTAGATTCTTGTATCATTAACACTGATGTTCTTCATCACCAGGGAACAGTTTCCTTTAAGCAGCTCGTCCTCAGGAACGTCCACACGACCCTCATATCCTTCACCCTGATATGGATCTTTACCCTTTCGCTCAAACACAGTCTCAGAATCAATAAACCACTTAACGTCAGGTGTTTTGATGGACAGATGACTCCAATTACACGGCAGGGCAACTGTGGAACCCACTGGAGCTGATATCTGAAGACCTTCAGAGACACAGAAAAACCTTTTAGGAAATGATCTGATGTTAGGAACTTTATATAAGGGGTGCGTGATATAGCCTCCAAATTATATCACAATATTTCAAGAATATTTGCAATAATGATATTTATGACAGTATAGAAAAAAATATGGAACAACATTTTATTGGCGATTGCAGATGGCAGGCAGCAGCATTTATTACTGCAAACAAAATAAAGGGAATTTTCCATCCAATGAGCCGTCATTGATGACAGACTAAATAATCTGAAGTGTAAAGCTATTGTCATAAAGTGGCAGCATCAGCATTATAGTGTAATAGTAGTGACAGTCACACAGCACAAATGTATCCTTGGTACGAGTTGGTAGTGTTTTCCCTAAATAACATAACTCCTTAACACTAGTTTAACCCTAACTAAAGTAATTTAACCTTGTAACTTATCAGGAGCCTGATATATCACTGATATCGTGAGATATCAAATAAAATATTGTCTGTGTCTTATTTATGTCTGTATTTGTGTATTTTTCTAACACATCATCTGTTAACACTAAATAAAGTATTGATTCCTCTCTATAATAGATGTTGTTATTGTTCCTTATTTCCAGGTCTGTTATCTGAGACACTGTGACTTCTATAATTAGTCAATATTTTACACTGAACACTTTACTCACCATCGACTGAGAGTCTAACGCTGTTAATTTCTTTTGCTTCCTTAGTGTTAGTGTCCACATGTACCATTGTAAAGATTTTGTAGATTTTGTCATCAGTAAATCTGACGTTCTTCAACACCAGGGAACAGTTTCCTTTAAGCAGCTCGTCCACAGGAACATCCACACGTCCTTCATATCCTGAACCTGAATCTGTAACATCACTGTTTCTCTCAAACACAGTGTCTTTATTGAGCTGCCACCTAATAAATGATGTTAGTTTGAAGTCTTCAGTCAGTTTACACGGCAGGATGACTGTGGAACCCACTGGAGCTGATACAGTAACCAGAGATTCTGCACTGTCTGTGGGAGAAACATTACAATCTACAGGATTTGTAACATTTGACAAAACATTGTTGTGATATTTGATTCAATAGAAGGACACTTCTGTCTTGTTGGTGTTGTAGAACCTGGTCACTCACCCACACAGGCACAGACCCATAAGATGGAAATATAAAGGAGGGACATGATGTCTGGAAGACTCTTGTGGAGTGTTGGCAGATTTTCTGAAACAAACAAACAGAGACACGTTATAAATAAAAGTGACAGAACAGCTGACTGATGTCACACACAGATCTTAATAAAACTGCTGAGGGAGAAAATTAAAAACTCAGATTTATCTCAGAGACAGAAGAACATTTCCTGTGATTCAGTGTGAATTAGAGGGGGGGGGGGATATAGAGAGAAACATGACACTGGAGTTGGTGTGAGTGTGTGTGTGTGTGTGTGTGAGAGAGAGAGAGAGAGAGAGAGAGAGAGAGAGACTAAATTTTTTTTACTAAAACTAAAAAGTTTTACTAAAAAAATTACTAAAAGATCAACACACAGCTCTATTACACACTTTATTCACTAATACATCTTATTTAATCCAGAGTGGGGCCAAGATGGAATCTGCATCTGTTGGAGGTTTTGCAGAGAGTTGAAAACATGCCAACAGAAACTCTGATTCGTATACAAACTCTGGAGGCAACGGTTAGAGACAATACAAGTTCGCTAAACAGCGTGACTGAAGCGCTGGAGTTTATGAGCAATCAAAATGAAGAGGTATCGAGCAAAAAAGGGTGGAAACACTCGAGAAAGAAAACTGTGTGCTACGTGACAAAAGCGAGGAATTAGACGCTTACCAAAGTAGGTGGAATCTGCGAGTGGCCGGTATTTAGAGAGGAGAAGATGTTCGGAAAATCCTAATCGACCTATTCGGCAAAGTGTCTCTGGAGATTGTAGACCAGCTTGTTTACACACTTGATGTGGCCCATAGACTGAGCCCTCGCTCTGAGGAAGAGCACGTGAGCCGTCGCATCATCGTTCAGTTTCTGTCACGCAACTTCCGAGATAAAAATCTGGAGGGATGCCAGAACATCTGCCATTCTCAAAGAAAGGAAGGTCTGAATTTTTGAAGACTTAACCCAAGGCACCAAAGATGCCAGGAACAAACTTTGGCCACTTTTTCTGCAAGTGATCAGGTGAATGACGCAGTGGCATCTTTACTGGTATTTCTCTCTTTCTCACACACACACGCACACACACGCACACAGACACACGCTTACACACGCTCACACACTGACACACACACTGACACACACACACACACACACACACACACACAGACACACTGACACACACAGACACACACTCACACACTGACACACACTCACACACACAATCACACACAGTAATAGCAAAGTCACTACACTATTTCATTTGGGTGTGTGGTAAGCAGACACGATTCAGGTGAAGTGTGTGCGCGTGTGTGTGTGCGTGGGTGTGTGTGTGTGTGTGTGTAGATTACCCGGCACTATGCTGAGTTCTCTTCTGCCATAGTGAGCATAAATCAGACGTTCCCTAATGAGAGAACCAACACCCTGCTTGGACAACTGCAGGTACTTATACATCACACACACACACGCACACAGAGAAAGACAGACAGACACACACACAGCATGTTAAATGTCCGACCAGAGGGAAAAATACACTGGATCATGTGTATTCCAACATTAAGAATGCCTTCAGGGCCTCACACCCCTCCCCCACATGGGACAGTCAGATCACTGTTCACTGCTTCTTCTCCTAGCATACACATCACTGAGGAGGAGAACAAAACCGGTCACAAAGATCATCAAAACTTGGCCTGAGGCATCTCTCTCTCTCAGCTGCATTGAACAAACAGACTGGGAGGTTTTTGAACATCAGGACCTGGAACAATACACAGAATCTGTTTTGTTCTACATTAAAAACTGCACATAAATTGTCACGGTCAATAACAAGATTCTGGTGTTTCCCAACCAAAAACCCTGGATGACATGTGAAGTGCCGTCATTACTTAAAGAACGCGACTCTGCTTTAAGGTCTGGTCACAAAGCCTTGTACAGCACTGCTAGATCCAACTTAAAGAGAGGCATCAAACTCGCCAAAGAAGACTATGAAAAGAAAATTGAGGACCACCTCACAGACAAAAATCCAAGAACAGTGTGGCAGGGCATTCAGAGCATTACCAATTACAAAAACAATAACCACAGCACTATTACCGCTGATGCCTCACTGGCCGAGGAACCATTTCTTTGCCCGCTTTGAGGTTAAGCAACCCACAACAAATTCAGCACATTCACCAACCTCTGGCACCTACCATCTCACCCTACAGGAACACGAGGTGAGAAGGGTACTTAAAACTGTAAGCACAAGGAAGGCCGCTGGTCTGGATGGAATAACTGGCAAAGAACTCAAAGCCTGTGGAAACCAGCTTGCTGGAATTAGCAATTATACTGTACCACCCTGCTTAAAATCAGCCACTATCATTCCTGTTCCTAAAAAAGCAGTCATCAGCAGCTTAAACGATTACAGACCAATTGCACTAACACCAGTAATCATGAAGTGCTTTGAGAGATTGGTCTCCCAGTACACCAAAACAAGCCTTCCTCCCACACTTGAACCACACCAGTTTGCTTACAGAGCAAATGGGTCCACAGATGATGTCATCTCCATAGCCCTTCACACTGCACTCAACCACCTCGAACGGCAGGAAACCTATGCAAGAATGCTCTTCATAGATTACAGTTCAGTGTTTAACACAATCATCCCAGATATTCTAATCAATAAATTAAATTAAATCTGCACTGGGCCTTTCCCCCTCCATCTGCATATGGATAAAGGACTTCCTCACAAATCGACCACAAACTGTTAAGCTCGGCTCCCACCTCTCCCCTACCATCACGCTCAGCACCGGCTCTCCACAAAGCTGTGTATTGAGCCCTCTAACCTACTCCCTGTATACATACTGTATGACTGTACTTATTGTTCCTTATTTCCAGGTCTGTTATCTGAGACACTGTGACTTCTATAATTAGTCAATATTTTACACTGAACACTTTACTCACCATCGACTGAGAGTCTAACGCTGTTAATTTCTTTTGCTTCCTTAGTGTTAGTGTCCACATGTACCATTGTAAAGATTTTGTAGATTTTGTCATCAGTAAATCTGACGTTCTTCAACACCAGGGAACAGTTTCCTTTAAGCAGCTCGTCCACAGGAACATCCACACGTCCTTCATATCCTGAACCTGAATCTGTAACATCACTGTTTCTCTCAAACACAACTTCTTTATTGAGCTGCCACCTAATAAATGATGTTAGTTTGAAGTCTTCAGGCAGTTTACACGGCAGGATGACTGTGGAACCCACTGGAGCTGATACAGTAACCAGAGATTCTGCACTGTCTGTGGGAGAAACATTACAATCTACAGGATTTGTAACATTTGACAAAACATTGTTGTGATATTTGATTCAATAGAAGGACACTTCTGTCTTGTTGGTGTTGTAGAACCTGGTCACTCACCCACACAGGCACAGACCCATAAGATGGAAATATAAAGGAGGGACATGATGTCTGGAAGACTCTTGTGGAGTGTTGGCAGATTTTCTGAAACAAACAAACAGAGACACGTTATAAATAAAAGTGACAGAACAGCTGACTGATGTCACACACAGATCTTAATAAAACTGCTGAGGGAGAAAATTAAAAACTCAGATTTACCTCAGAGACAGAAGAACATTTCTTGTGATTCAGTGTGAATTAGAGGGGGGGGGGGGATATAGAGAGAAACATGACACTGGAGTTGGTGTGAGTGTGTGTGTGTGTGTGAGAGAGAGAGAGAGAGAGAGAGAGAGAGAGAGAGAGAGACTAAATTTTTTTTTACTAAAACTAAAAAGTTTTACTAAAAAAATTACTAAAAGATCAACACACAGCTCTATTACACACTTTATTCACTAATACATCTTATTTAATCCAGAGTGGGGCCAAGATGGAATCTGCATCTGTTGGAGGTTTTGCAGAGAGTTGAAAACATGCCAACAGAAACTCTGATTCGTATACAAACTCTGGAGGCAACGGTTAGAGACAATACAAGTTCGCTAAACAGCGTGACTGAAGCGCTGGAGTTTATGAGCAATCAAAATGAAGAGGTATCGAGCAAAAAAGGGTGGAAACACTCGAGAAAGAAAACTGTGTGCTACGTGACAAAAGCGAGGAATTAGACGCTTACCAAAGTAGGTGGAATCTGCGAGTGGCCGGTATTTAGAGAGGAGAAGATGTTCGGAAAATCCTAATCGACCTATTCGGCAAAGTGTCTCTGGAGATTGTAGACCAGCTTGTTTACACACTTGATGTGGCCCATAGACTGAGCCCTCGCTCTGAGGAAGAGCACGTGAGCCGTCGCATCATCGTTCAGTTTCTGTCACGCAACTTCCGAGATAAAAATCTGGAGGGATGCCAGAACATCTGCCATTCTCAAAGAAAGGAAGGTCTGAATTTTTGAAGACTTAACCCAAGGCACCAAAGATGCCAGGAACAAACTTTGGCCACTTTTTCTGCAAGTGATCAGGTGAATGACGCAGTGGCATCTTTACTGGTATTTCTCTCTTTCTCACACACACACGCACACACACGCACACAGACACACACAGACACACGCTTACACACGCTCACACACTGACACACACACTGACACACGCTCACACACACACACACACACACAGACAGACACACTGACACACACAGACACACACTCACACACTGACACACACTCACACACACAATCACACACAGTAATAGCAAAGTCACTACACTATTTCATTTGGGTGTGTGGTAAGCAGACACGATTCAGGTGAAGTGTGTGCGCGTGTGTGTGTGCGTGGGTGTGTGTGTGTGTGTGTGTAGATTACCCGGCACTATGCTGAGTTCTCTTCTGCCATAGTGAGCATAAATCAGACGTTCCCTAATGAGAGAACCAACACCCTGCTTGGACAACTGCAGGTACTTATACATCACACACACACACGCACACAGAGAAAGACAGACAGACACACACACAGCATGTTAAATGTCCGACCAGAGGGAAAAATACACTGGATCATGTGTATTCCAACATTAAGAATGCCTTCAGGGCCTCACACCCCTCCCCCACATGGGACAGTCAGATCACTGTTCACTGCTTCTTCTCCTAGCATACACATCACTGAGGAGGAGAACAAAACCGGTCACAAAGATCATCAAAACTTGGCCTGAGGCATCTCTCTCTCTCAGCTGCATTGAACAAACAGACTGGGAGGTTTTTGAACATCAGGACCTGGAACAATACACAGAATCTGTTTTGTTCTACATTAAAAACTGCACATAAATTGTCACGGTCAATAACAAGATTCTGGTGTTTCCCAACCAAAAACCCTGGATGACATGTGAAGTGCCGTCATTACTTAAAGAACGCGACTCTGCTTTAAGGTCTGGTCACAAAGCCTTGTACAGCACTGCTAGATCCAACTTAAAGAGAGGCATCAAACTCGCCAAAGAAGACTATGAAAAGAAAATTGAGGACCACCTCACAGACAAAAATCCAAGAACAGTGTGGCAGGGCATTCAGAGCATTACCAATTACAAAAACAATAACCACAGCACTATTACCGCTGATGCCTCACTGGCCGAGGAACCATTTCTTTGCCCGCTTTGAGGTTAAGCAACCCACAACAAATTCAGCACATTCACCAACCTCTGGCACCTACCATCTCACCCTACAGGAACACGAGGTGAGAAGGGTACTTAAAACTGTAAGCACAAGGAAGGCCGCTGGTCTGGATGGAATAACTGGCAAAGAACTCAAAGCCTGTGGAAACCAGCTTGCTGGAATTAGCAATTATACTGTACCACCCTGCTTAAAATCAGCCACTATCATTCCTGTTCCTAAAAAAGCAGTCATCAGCAGCTTAAACGATTACAGACCAATTGCACTAACACCAGTAATCATGAAGTGCTTTGAGAGATTGGTCTCCCAGTACACCAAAACAAGCCTTCCTCCCACACTTGAACCACACCAGTTTGCTTACAGAGCAAATGGGTCCACAGATGATGTCATCTCCATAGCCCTTCACACTGCACTCAACCACCTCGAACGGCAGGAAACCTATGCAAGAATGCTCTTCATAGATTACAGTTCAGTGTTTAACACAATCATCCCAGATATTCTAATCAATAAATTAAATTAAATCTGCACTGGGCCTTTCCCCCTCCATCTGCATATGGATAAAGGACTTCCTCACAAATTGCCCTCAAACTGTTAAGCTCGGCTCCCACCTCTCCCCTACCATCACGCTCAGCACCGGCTCTCCACATGGCTGTTTATTGAGCCCTCTACTCTACTCCCTGTATACATATGACTGTACTCCGACTCATCCCACCGACTCCATCATCAAATTTGCAGATGATACCACAGTGATTGGATTCATCACAGGAAATGACGAATCCGCCTACAGAGATGAAGTCCGATCATTAGAGGAGTGGTGCTCTGTAAATAACTTGTCCCTGAACACCTCTAAGACAAAAGAGCTTATATTGGACTTCAGGAGGTGTCACACTGAACCAGTCCCACTCTACATCAATGGGGAATGTTTCAAAAGGGTAAACACCTTCAAATTCCTAGAAGTACACATATCCAACAACATATCTTGGTCTACTAACACCTCAGCAACCATCAAAACGGCACAACAACGGCTGCACTTCCTTAGAGTGCTTAGGAAGAACAACCTAGAGAGTAAGCTGCTGGTGTCCTTTTACCGCTCTACCATAGAGAGTGTGTTGGTGTACTGCATTTCGGTGTGGTACTCCTGCTGCACTGCAGCAGACAAGAAAGCCCTTCAAAAAATAGTCAACACAGCCCAAAAAATCACTGGCTGTCCACTACCTTCCCTGGAAAGCATCGCTCAATCCCATTATCTCTCTAGGGCCAAAAACATCATAAAGAACACATCCCACCCAGGACACCACCTGTTTAATCGTCTGCCCTCGGGCAGGTGGTACAGATCATTAGGAGCACAAACCGCCCGCTTACAGAACAGTTTCTTTTCTTTCCAGTTGCTATCAGGACTTTAAACTCAATGCACTAATCTCAAATACCATTCCAACCTATCTATAGTCACTTATTTCACTTAAATCTCTTATGTCTATGCTGCTGCTGTTCAACATGCAATATACAAGACATACAATATTGTATAATATGCTGCATGTCAACCTGCAATACCGCTGTTTTGCACACTTATTTATTTATTAATTTAAATTATATCTGCACTAAATCTATACAAGTATCCATTTAATTTAAATTACACCTTTGTATAAACATACTCTGCATATCAATGGAAAGGCCAATGTGCAATATTATATATGGTCACTTTACTTCGGTCACTTTACTTAATGGTCACTTTAGTGACGTGACGTACAGCTAAGTATTGTGACCCATACTCAGAATTTGTTCTCTGCATTTAACCCATCCAAAGTGCACACACAGCAGTGAACACACACACAGCAGTGAACACACACACACACCGTGAACACACACCCGGAGCAGTGAGCAGCCATTTATGCTGCGGCGCCTGGGAGCAGTTGGGGGGTTCGGTGCCTTGCTCAAGAGAACCTCAGTTGTGGTATTGCCGGCTCGAACCTACAACCTTAAGGTTAGGAGTCAAACTCTCTAACCATTAGGCCACAACTTCCCCACGACTTTATTCATACTGCTTAATGTAAATATCACTTGGTGTATTTATGTGTAAAAGTGTACTGTACAGTCTTATAGTCAAATTTATTGTCTGTGGTTATATGTCTGTTTTTCTTACACCAATCAGGAGTAGCGCTCCTAATTTTGTTGTATGCAGGAAAATACAATGACAATAAAGGCATTCAATTCAATTCAATTCAATTCAATGAACCCATGACAAATTTATAAGGTCTCTTCTACTGGGGCGCCAGATTCGTGCGACTCTCTACAGGGATGTTGAGCCACACCATAGCACCCACAGTATAAGGCAGGTGACACACTCCATCATCATGATACATTTTCTGGTGCTCATGAGCAGCCTCGCTATGCATGCGTGCACTGTTAGAGGCAGAGTCCAGTTTATGTTGTAACCTTGCTATATATATATATATATATATATATATATATATATATATATATATATATATATATATGTATATATGAGATTTTATTTGTTGTTTCAGGCCTTAATTTAAGTTCATTGTTTGCTTTGAGCTGGTGGTGTTTGAGTTTGTATGCCTTTTATAAAAAAATCCTTAATTTATGTTAATTTTGGGGATTTCTAGGTTGAAACCCTATTGTAGGGGAAGGAACTTTAATTTTGAATGATTACACTTGGGAGAAAGAAAATATTTAAAAAATAAAGTAGGAAATGGTTAGAATGGGGTGGATGCTGTTCTTCCCTACAAACGTATCTCTGGAGGATTTCCTGAGTTTTGGAATCCCTTTTTCCAGAACATTTATGTCTCTTTGTTGAAATAAGGGTGGATTTAATTGCTGCGGAGTTTCAAGAGACAATTGGATTTTTTAAAGACAACCTTGGGATTTATCTCTTTTTCTGGATTACTCACATTTCTATAAGGACTGAGTGGGGAACTAACTAAGGACTAACAAAAGACAGTCAGCTAAGTGATGAAAATCTTGTATTTACTCTTCTAATATATGCACATGAATCCTGTTGTGTGTAATTCAGCCGTGTCTTTTTTTAATCCTCATAACCAGATTTGTCCTATTTAGTAAAACAGTATTTGAGCGCCTGAACTTTATTGTATCTAGGGGTCTAATGATTTATTGAGACAGATTGTTACAATGTTTTTACACAATGAATGAACAAAATCAGTATGGTATCCCTTGCCTCCCAGCCATGGTCAAAAAGTATGGTGTAAAATGAGTGCTGGAGTGAGGTGACGTGTTGTAAGCAAAAGCAACATGTTTCATTATACTCATTCATGTCCACACTACTGTGTTTGAAAACGTATATTTTTTTCTCTCTGTTTTGTAGTGATGGCGAAGTGAAGCTTTCTTGAAGCAGTGAAGCTTTCAACCCAATTGTATCAGAAAACGGTTCATTACTCGAAGCTTTTCAAATCAGAGCTCGATGAGGACCTCTGCTGGTGAAAGTGCTATCACAGAATGTTCTACAACCAAACAACGTTTTAATTTTAGAAGCAAAAATTAATGGATTGACTAATTAAGGATAGATTAATAAATAAATTAATCAATATTAAATACAATAATGTACGTTCTTATTGTATTTCTATAATTTACTATTTTACTTTTAATTATACACAATGTACTTTGTTTAAATGTAACTTTTTGTACTATTTGTATGCAGCACAGCTAGCAAATGTAGTTTTTGTCATGCCAATAAAGCACACTTAAAATGAAAGAGAGAGAGAGAGAGAGAGAGAGAGAGAGAGAGACTTTGTTCCTATTTTGACAATAATAAAATAGCAGAACTTTTAAACCACTTAATTATTCTAATAATTAAAACTGAAACAAGTGAATAAAATTAAAAGTAGGCTTTAACCTTGGCTGTTGTCTTGGACAGATGATCTGGCTCTGTCAAATGCCTCAACCTGGATGATGTATTATTGTTATTATTATTATTATTATTATTATTATTATAGACCAGCTGCTGGGAGCAAATCAAACACTGGACCTAAAACAGATTAAGGATAGACTTTGTCTCAAAAGTATAAAGTGTCAACCATTTAAATAAAGATCATGTTATTAAGCGGTGCACAAAAGGCTTTTCTTGCATTCCTTTTCACTTTTCAACTTATTACTACTATCTAATAATAATATATATATATATATATATATATATATATATATATATATATATATATATATATATATATAAAATGACAAAATATACAACATGAAATGTTACACTGAATCGTATAATTGCCCAGTGATGAGTGAAGTTATAAATATAGGCCTCACAACAAAACCATATATATATCCACATTATTGGGCGAAATCAAATGAAAGTGTTCCCACATTTCAGATCTTTTAGTATCTCACAATAAACTCTCCTAAACTCGTTATACAGTAATAGATTCCATGTAATACTCGAATATAACACACGAGGGCGCGCCGCCGCGTTTCGTGCGCGATTTTAAAGCTTTGAATCAGATAAAGAAGCAGCCACGTGGGTGTGTGTGAAACGAAGCTTTCACACACACCAGAACGAATCAAGCGTTGATACAAAGCTTCAATGAAAATCGGTTCATTTTTTTGACCCAAAAAAGTTTTTTTATTTTTTTTTAACCGAGCGTTTAACATCGGGTTCGTCTAAATAAGGAACGGAGGGTCATCGTCTGGGGTCTCATTTATAAAACTGTGCGTAGGATCCCTACTAAAAGTTTACGTACGCCAAAAAAACATTCCGATTTATAAAACCCTGCGTACGCACTCCTGTAAACAATGTTCCCTTTATAAATCACAGATCACCCACAGATGTGAGTACGTGAACCAGCCTCAAATCCCGCCCTGTACACGCCCATTTTTAACCATAAATAGTCAATGCAAATCACTGCGCGGGCACGAGAGTGGACCTCGTTATAATGAGTTAAAAATGAGGTGAGGAGTCAGCGTCTCGGGGGGGGGGGGTTATCTAGCCACTGTCGCCTACAGGTTATAATTATATTAAAAATAAAATTGTTACAGTTTCTACTTTTTAATATTGTTAAACTCACCACGAAGCCACTCATCACGTACTGCGCCTGCATTTAGTCTGTTCCCTACACTGCTATGTGTCAAGATAAAGGAATCATGTGTTGAACCAGGGCAGCGTGCCACTGTGTTTGTGAGGGTCATGTTGGAGTCACTGCGCTCATGTTGCTATAAGGGCACCATCTGAAAATTCATTTTTGGAATGACTGGAAAACTAACATGACTGGAAAACTAACAATCCACTTGTTACACTACTTGTTACTTGTCACTTGTTCTTGTTCTTTTTTTTCTTTCACAAGTTATACATTTTCTTTGTAAACAAAATTAACATTTTCTTTGTACCTTCAGATGTAAACATTAATGCTTCAGAAAATGCCTGTAATTATCTTGCCTGAACACAAAAAATAAACTTATGAAATGTCCTCTTAGAACATTAACTTCAAGTGCATATTTTGTAAACTTATTCTTGACAATATATTCCTTGCAAATTAACTGTGCAATCAATTCTTCATTCACCCTTTTCCCCTCTCTTTTACAGTGCAACCGCAACTCACAACCATACTTAGAAAATGACGAAACATGTCAATTAATAATCTCACATAGTATAATCCCTCAAATAGGTAGGCCTTTTAACCTGACGACCCGACCTCGTAGTAACAGTGCTTTGATCACTCCAATTCAACCTCCTAAGATCTGAGACTCACTGGTCTAATCACTCTAGCTGTTGAAACAGTCCAAGTCTTTTGCTGTGCGGTTGCAGTATTTCTCCTGTCTTTGTCTGTTGTTAATCAGTCCCTGTTTGTTGTTTGACACTTTAGGCTCCAACAGTGTATCTTTAGTAGGAAGAAGGGTCCGGGTCCTCCTGCTGAGAAGTCTCTGTGCTGGACTGGTGGTGAGACCTTGGCTCAGTGTGTTGCGATGGTCCAGCAGGGCTAAGTATGGATCCTGTCCAGCAGCTGCAGCTTTCTGCATAAGACGTTTTGCTGTTTTAACAGCTGACTCCGCCTTCCCATTGCTTCGTGGGTACCCGGCTGACGATGTTCTGTGCACAAATTCCCACTTTTTTCTGAACATTTTAAAGTCGTGTGAAGAGTACTGCGGTCCGTTATCCGAGATGAGCACATCTGGAATCCCCTGACGAGCAAAGTATGCTTTCAATTTGTGAATCACTGTGGTATTTTTGGTGTCCGGTAAATAATCAACCTCCCAGAAATTTGAATAATAATCCACGGTTACTAGGTAGTCTTTATTGTGCCAAGAAAACAAATCAGTTCCTACCTTAGCCCAAGGTCTATAAACAATGTCATGGGGATGTAATGTCTCTTTTTGTTGCTTGGGGTCAACTGACCTGCAGATGTCACATTTGGAAATAAAGGTCTTTATTTGCTCAGTCATCCCTTGCCAGTACACACAATCGCGCGCTCGTCTGAGGCAACCTTCCACTCCCAGATGTGTAGAGTGTATGCGGCTGGTCAGGTCAGCTCTTAGTGTGTCAGGAATAACCGCTCTTTCTCCCCTAAACACTATGCCATTCTGAAAGCTCAGCTCATCCTGAAAAGCAAAATAGTGTTGAATGTTTTGCTCAATGTCTTTTTTGTTCTGAGGCCATCCTGTAAGAATCAGCTTAATCACTTCCTGCAACTTTGTGTCTTCCCTTGTAGCCTCACGAATAGCTGATAGTCTTTCTGCAGAGATTGATAAGTAGGTAATCATGTTGACAGTCTCTAGATCTGCCTCTGTGTCTCCCTGATTGCTGTCAGGTAAGTAAGCTCTGCTTGTCAGCTAGTATCATGTCTCGCCCAGGCACATAGATCACATTAATGTCGATCTGTGCATAACCCCTTTCTGTGGGTGTCAGCGCTCTGCTCGCAAATGCCACAGGTTTACCTTTCTGTGTCAGGGCTGCTCCTAGTCCTGTCTCTGAGGCATTACATTGTAGGGTTAACTCCTCATTTTGTTCATAGTACTTGAGCAGTGGTGCATTATTTATTTTGTCTTTCAAACTTTTAAAAGCTGTCTCGTGCACCTCAGTCCATTCCCACATGTTCTCCTTGTGTGTAAGTTGTCTCAAAACTTCACAGTCATCAGAAAGATGATCACAAAACTTTGAAAGGTAGTTCAGCATACCTACAAGTCTCTGTACCCCCTTAACATCTGTAGGCCTCGGCAACTCCCGCACTGCCCGCACTTTCTCAGGGTCAATGCGGAGGCCTTCTGCTGTCAGCAAGTGTCCAATGTAGGGTACAGACTCTCTCCTCAGTTTAAACTTGTCTGCATTGAGCTTAATGTCTCTTTGTCTGCACCTCATTAGAAAACATCTCAAGTTTTTCCTCATGATCTCTGTCTGCTTCCTCTTGTGTGTCACCCTCCCCCGTGATCAGTATATCATCCGCAATAATATACAAACCTGGTAAGCCCTCTAATGCTTGCATGAGTTTCCTTTGGAAAACTTCCGGAGCTGGGCTTATGCCCATTGACATCCTGAGCCAACGATACCGTCCAAATGGGGTTGCGAACGTGGCGAGGTAACTGGACTCTTCATCCAGTTTGACATGCCAAAATCCATGCTTTACATCACAAACAGTGAATACCTTGGATTTTGAGAGTCCTGGCAGGATATCATCAATGGTTGGTAGAGGAAAATGGCTCCTTTTTAGTGCTCTATTCAGTGGTTTGGGGTCTATACAGATCCTTGGCTTTCCATTTGGTTTTGTCACTGACACCATACTGCTTATCCAGTCAGTGCTGCGCTCCACAGGTGCTATGATTTCTTGGCTTTCAAGATTCTTTAGTTCCTCTTTGAGTGGGGTCATCATTGCAACAGGCACTCTGCATTTAGGCAGTTTTACTGGTGGTACACTTTTGTCTATTTCAATGTAGTACTCGCCTTCTAGGCAGCCAACGCCTGTGAAAACATCTCCAAACTCTGTTTTTATTTTCTCCATATTTGTCAGCTGCTCACTGTTGTCAGTTGTTTTGTCTGTATATTGTGTTTTCACTATACTGTCAATCGCCAGTATGTTCTCATACTGTACTTTGATCAACTTCATGGCTTCGCTAGCTTTTCTTCCCAGTAGCGGGATCCTGTCCTCCTGGTCCACCACTTGAAACTCAAGTCTATATTGTTTATCATTTCTCGGATTTCGGAGTTTGACTTTACATTTTCCAAGTGGTCGTAATCGGCTTTTGTTGTACATGACAAGTATTTTCTCTGTGTTATCCAATTGTATATTTGGGTTCAACAGTTGCATTGGGATAACATTACAAGTAGCACCACAGTCTATCTGAAAGTCAACTAGCTTTTTGTCCAACAACATACCTGCAAAGAGAGGTTGACTTTTGCTGTGTGCTTCTTTCACTTGATTTATTGTCTCTTGGCTTTCACTGACATCTGTTATTGTCATGATGTCCTCACACGACTCACTTGATTCTGAAATTGTGTGTACCGGTCTGCCTTTCTTGTTTTTCTCAAACCTGGACTTGCATTTTGCAGCAAAGTGGTTCTCCTTTCCACATTTCTTACACTTCTTTCCATAGGCTGGACATCTGTGTTTATTTTTCTCATGTATGTTGCCACAAAAGTTACAGTTAATCTCCTCCTTTTTGTCTCTCCTTGGATTCTTCTTCATTGCATGTATTTCTTCCACCATTTTACCTTGTATGGTTTTGCTGTTCTCTTTAGACAGTTCAGTAGCTCTGCATATTTGCATGCACTTATCCAGCGTTAAGTTTTCTTCCCTTAACAGTCTTTCCCTCATCACAGGGCTCTGTGTACCACACACAATACGGTCTCTTATTAGTGAGTCCTTAATGTCACCAAAATTGCATGTGCTGGCCAATACTCTCAAATCTGTGACATCTGTCAATATTTTCGTCTTGTCCTTGGTCTCTAACAAAAAACTTATATCGCTCAACGGTCTCATTCAGTTGCGGATTGCAATGTTTATCAAACTGTGTCATCGTTGTACTCACTGTCCTCCGCGCAGATGTATCACCGATTGTCAGCGTTGCCTCTCTCCGAGGAGGTAATTAAACAACTTAACTTTAGTTGTCTCTTCTGCATCGGGCATAGTGAGGTCCGTATACAACGTAAACTCCTCCTTCCAACTTTTCGCTAAGTTGGTTGAATCCAAACAAAGTATTGGAGGCGGCTTGAGATCATCCATCGTGACGTCGACTCCGTAACGAGGTCTGTAACTGTGTTATCACTAGCTCGAGCTCGCGTGCTAGGCTAACTACAACAAGCTAGCGGCACTTTTCACTCTTCACGGCTCGATATTCGCTTCGGCTGAATTCACGACCGCTGCCACCATGTTTCATTCTGTTCTGTTTTATCAAACTATACAGAATGGACGATTAAAGCAGTATCATTGCTTACTTTATTTATCACATGTGCACAACAGAAAAAAATACAAAAATTAAATAAAAAAAAATTAAACAAAAAATAAATAAGGAGGAGTGAGAGAGAGAGGGATGGAGCGAGAGTGGGAGAGAGAGGGAGGCGGGGCCTGAAACAGGATGTGACAAGGGGGTGTGGGGGGGGGGGTGTATATTTCGAACCTTGTCACCTTTTTCACCTCTTGTGAGTTTGCAGGTATGTGTATTACAATAACCATTCAAAAGTTTCTTAAAGTCTCTTTTGAAACTTTTATTTTTTGTTTGTTTGTAGTAGAAACTTTAACAGTTTAAAAGATGTAGTTATTAGCAGATGTTCATTAACATTTTACAGAGAAAGTGATTTGCTAATCTAAACGTTTTCTTATGCTGTTTTCACAGGTTCTTTTGAAGATGCAGTGGAGGTTTTGTGAATTTATATGTGACAAACGAGGTTACCTATTAAAACATTATAGTTAACTACCATCAGGGCTAAGCTAGCTTCAGAAGCCATGCCTGTTTTTTGTTCTCAACATGCACAGTGTGAATCTTTGAACAGATTCTTGTTCTGATTGTCCAGTCAGTGCAGTAAGTGCTCTTAACAGTTACCAGTGTTCTGCGCTTATAGTGTACTGTATGTTAAAACTGCATGTTGTTGCTCTATTGATATCATCAACTCAAAAGTTGTCGCCAGTGCATGCAGGAGTGTGTGCATGTGCTCTTTTCCCTTTATTTTTATCCAGTTTAATGCTTTATTGTTGAATACTGTATTTTTCCTCTAAACACTGTATTGTTAACATTGTGAACTTGAGTACATTGCAGTGTTACCTGTTTTTTGTAAACAATAAAAAAAATGAAATGGTGTTATTGTTTAATTTCTTATTAAATTAATATATAAAATCTCATTTAAGTAGTATAATTTAAATTATAAGACATTAATAGTTATTTTATAAAACATGCTCAAAAACATTAGTAATGTGAACTAAAGACTTTCAGTAAAGACTACTACTGTAAACTTGATTTGTCTATCACATGACTTGAGATTCTATGTTCAAACAACTTAATTTGTTTAGTTTTATCCTGTGTAAAAACTAAAATGGTTTCGTGCAACCGGTTTCCTCGCAAATTTCTAGTAATGTCAACTAATTCGGGTTAAGAGTGTACGCTCTGACTTGCAGACTCGTTTAATCGTGTATCTACAATAAAGACTACTGCACAAGGATATCCAAGTCTCCTGGTCTTCTCTGGAAAATATGTATAATTCTACACGCAGAGACGTTCTCTAGAAGTGTTTCCAAACTTCGGGTTATATGATGATGGTCAGGTGTCCACATACTTTTGGCCAGGCTGTGTATAAAGTCAGGATATAGTACTGTAGTTTTTGAATATAGTTTCTTTCACAGAAAAAGTATAAACGTTATTTTATACTATACATTTAATTCCAGGTGGTGTTTAATAAAATCCTGGTCACATGCTTGTGCACATTATCCCTTAATAATTGTCCAGAAAAATGCATTTATTATTCAATTAGTTTTTATTTGTAAAGAGCTTTGAACAATGCTCGTTGACTCACATATTAACATTTACATTTACAACATTTACATTACATTGCATTTACAACATACAGCAGACGTCATTATTCAGAGAGACGTACTAAAGTGCATTACATATACATGACACATAACATAAAAAATGATCAATACCATTGCAGTAGATACATATAGATATGTCCACCCTCTTGATGTACTACACAGATTGTGTTAGAGCCACTGGTAAAATGCAGAAAGCTGTTTAACATTTGTACAAACAGAACTTGGATCCAGCAGAACCAGGTGAAAATGTCAAAAGCATGAAATGATTTTAAACTTTTACCAGAACTAAATATCATATCTCTTCTTTTTTTTAGAATTTAGATATTGTGTGTTATACTATAAGTGCAAGAAGGTCTGCAATAAGGCTGTTCACTTTTTCAACATTTTTATTTTAACTCTTCATGATAGAAGAGTTTACGCTTTGTATGATTTTGTTATCATATAATGTAAGCGAGATGTTCTATACAAATCATAACTACACAAAAATGTAGTCTATAAAAACACCAAATCTGTTTGTTACAACAATTTACAGAGACATCAGTATACTAATATAATAATATAATAATACAGTATCAGTATACTAATGATTCATGGTTTATAATTTGGTGTTCCGTCCGACTCCTATCACCATGCCGTAATGAGCCCTGGTGCTGCTTCCAGAAAGAGGTTCTGGGTGATTTACCCCACTCAGAGCACAGTTAGCCTTATTATATAAGGGTACTGAGTAAGGGCATTAAGATGTGACAGAAATCCCCTGATGTTGCGTGAACCAGACACGACTCTTCAGCACACAAAGTCAATTTTTTATGAATACATTTTTTTTTATAAAAAAAGTGCGCTAAAAGGAATCAAACACGTGCCTTGATTGGTCACCAGTGTTGCACTTTTGGGGACACAGTCACTAGATTTTATACCCCATAAGAGCTTTACTTTAAAAGGTCATGAGAAATCTATTCACTTTTTGACCAGATGGTGACAGTCATGCAGTTTTCTAGATCACATCAGAGCTACTGCTTTTAATGAATTTCCACAGTTCCTCTGGACCCCTCGAGAAATTCTAGTGATATTGTGAACAAATCCAGCTCACACTCATGTATCTTCAGACTAATAGAAGAGAAAACAAGAGAGGAGAGACAGGACCAGGACCAGCGAGTGAGGCCAGTTCATTCCTGCATCATCTGGAAAAAAAAACACAATTTAATGGTTAATTCTGGTTTGGATCTTAAAGAGCAAGAATAGAATAAAAACATGATCCTTAACTTATTTAAATAACGGTTTTGTAATAAATTAAAACTGTTTTGCAGAAAGTTAAATATCCAAGTAATTACGTATTGACTGACCTGTGGGAACTAATATTTCATGGAACGTTTTTTCAGCTGTTTTCTTTTCTGTAGATTGATGGAGTAAAAGATTAATTTATTAACATAATCCTTTATCTTTTAACCATATAATAAATTACACATCATTTGAAAAGAAATAACATCATAAATTATTGACTACCATTTAAACAGAAAGTGAAAAAAAAGGAAATAAAGGAAATACACGTGTGAACAGCTCAGTGCAGGTCTGTGTGATCAGTGCAGTGGTTAAAGCTGGTGTGATATTGTACAATACTATATCTGGAAGAAAACGCCTACATAAATGTTTCGGCTTATTCCCATTTGAATTTTATATTCGTCCAGGAAAATGATCAGAATATATAAATCTTCATGATGATGCTCAGTAGAATGTGTGTGTGTTCCATAAGCAGTGGAAGTTCTGGATCTACACTAGATGGCAGCAAACATGGTTCATCTGGTTTGCTCTTTTTTTCCATTGCACCATTTTGTTTTCCAAAAACATTGTTTAGTAAAGAACATGAAACGTCTGGAGTTTATCTGTTTAGAAGAAGGTGGAGTTTGTATAAGGTTGTGGTTACTGGAAGCTAGGTGGTGTTCAGTGTTGAAATACGTCCTTAGGTCTTTATACACGACCAGGATCCTGTAAATCTCCTCTCTGTCCTCCATATTTAGTTCATCACAGTGGTGTATCTTCAGTGCTATTGACTGACATGTGCTTAAAGATGTTACTGTGGCTTCGTCTTTGTATGTTCTTCTTATGGTCTTCCTACTACAACTTCTGTACAGTTTTTAAATGTACTCCTTATTTTTACGACAATCAGTTTGGAGGATGTGGTAGTGGGACAACATCTGCTGCAGCAACAACAATGAATCCTCGAACAACAAGAAAGTCTCTACCAACTTACCACAGCAACTTGTCACACAAGATGCTCCCCAGATCCGTAGGGAGTGTCCCTTCATGGAAGGATGTAGGATGGAGGAAGCCAGCCTGTGAGGAGA
This sequence comes from Tachysurus vachellii, assembly GCF_030014155.1. Classification (NCBI taxonomy): domain Eukaryota; kingdom Metazoa; phylum Chordata; class Actinopteri; order Siluriformes; family Bagridae; genus Tachysurus; species Tachysurus vachellii. The sequence continues at coordinate 1,854,288 of NC_083473.1, read as the reverse complement.
GTACGTTTTGGTCAGGCTGCCTCCTCCTCCTCCATCATTGTTGCTCCTTTTGTGCCTCCATTTCCCCCTGCCACATGTGGACATTATGACAAGTCCAGGACTCTCATCCTGTTACGAATTACATCTTTCAGCTCACCTCATGGTTTCCAATGCAGCAAACACCACTTGGCATTAAACATAAGCTTTCTTGTATATTACCTAAGCCACATGTTTCTTCTTTAAAATTAATCATGCTCTATTCATATACATGTCTTTCTATCCATTCATTCATCCATCCATCCATCCATCCATCCATGGTCCAGCACTGCTTGCTATAGATACACATTGCGCTCAGCTGCTCGCACCACCCTCCTGTCCTGCTTGTTGCTGTTCCAAAACCAGGCTGTGATGCTTCCCATCATGATGCTCTCAATGGTGCAGAAGCAGACGTTCCTTTGCACTTTAGAGATCAGTTTAAAATTCCTTAAGTGTCCAAGGAGGTAAAGATGCTGAACAGTCTTCTTTCTTCACATTTTTTAATCATGTAGTTATTTTGTAACCTACAATCTGAATTCTGTATCTCAGTTCATTCAGACTTTTACCACTTTGTACCCAGTGGGTTGCAGCTTCATTGCTTTGAGCCTCGTTCATGCCGAGCACACATTCTGAATTAAAAACTGTGCGTGTATTTCCTTTAATTGTCTGCATAGTTTAGAACACAACTAAGATTGTAAAACAACATTAAATTGTTATATACACAGATTTTCTTATACAGCAACTGTATTAACTCTCCACACTTTCTTGTGTGTTCTATTGAGACAAACGCACTTACCATTTACTGAGAGCTCAACGCTGTTGAGCAGCTCCCATTTCTCTTGCACAAGAGCAGATCTTTTAAAGCGTCTCACTGCCTGGTAGCTCTTGTACACACCCATATCTGCAAGCGTCAGATTTTTTAACTTCAAGGAACAGTCCCCTTTAAGCAGCTGGTCCTCAGGAACGTCCACGCGACCTTCATATCCTTCACCCTGAAATGACTCCTTACCACTCCGCTCAAACACGTCCTTCTCGGTGCTCCACCGAATATACGGCGTTTCACTCGCAACTCTCAGTTTACACGGCAGGATAACTGTGGACTTCTCAAGACCAGACACACTGACCAAAACGTCTGCATCGAGGACGCCTGAGAAAGGGAAAAATTCAACTCTAGATTATTTTTTACACCTTCCAGGCAACGCTTGTATGTTAGGAAACTTATTTTTTTATCTGTTTGATTAAAATCTGAGGTATTTACCGATACAGATGGCGATGCACACAATGCAAATGTAAAAAAAGGAGCTCATGATGCCTCTCTTATTGTCTTTACAGTGTGTGCAGGACACCTACAACATATAAAAGGCAGATTTTAACAGAGAAATGTATAAAATTAAATATAACAGTGTAATACAGTGAAACTTTACAGATTTTATATCCATAAATGCTCATAAACATTTATTATACTATTTAATTATATTATAATTCAAACCATATTGTTTAATTACATACTAATTCTAGATTAAACAACACAAATCCTTGCCTACAAAGAAAGCAACCAAAAAATTAAGCAAAGCCAGAAGTTAAAGTACCAGTGTTAATGGTTTCAAGTGTAAAATGAGTCCAAACATCCAGCCCTAAGGTTTTCTAATCAAGCAGCTCTTTTCTTATCAAGAAAACCTTTAGCCTACGTGTGCAGTATTTAATTACCAGTTACCGTTCCTTCCAGTCCGCATTGTTCGCAATGCGGAACTCATCTGCATTCTTATGGGAATCTTTATCTAACGTGCAGACTAGTGATAGTTCGATACTGAAACATTACACAAACAGAATCTTTGTTGTCTTATGTATGTTGAAATCCAATTAAAATATACACACGTATTTTGGTTATAAAGATCCGTTCAAAACAGATAAATGTAAACACTTTCTAAATAACTTATTTATTTAGATATTATTTACTTATTTATGTATTTTCTAACATTTTTACGGAGAAAACACAATCATGTCCTGTCCTGTGTCAGAAAATTTTACAACGCCCTTGTAATTGTTATGAAACACGAGAATGCTGAGAGGCAGGAAAGACAAGACCAGTAGGAGGCCTTCATGTTTCATTTGAACAAACGTGGCTTGCTCATAGATACAGTAGTTCTGCTGGGATATGTAACGTATACTGCAGATACTCTTTATCCAATTAAACTGTGCTGTTTTTAGTACAGAAGCAGATGATTAGCTTGTGTTTGGATCTCTGAGACTCTAAGAACCGCTTTGCAACAAGCAGCCGAACACATTAAATGTCACAGAGTCGAATTCAAGTGTATTGTAAGACGCCTATAATGCGCTCATGGCCGTAAAACATGAATGCATGTTGTAGACTATGTGAACAGAACAAACAGCTCGTCCTGACACACGTCCACTATCCCAGACCGGTACACTACACAAAAGTTAACGTGATCCACAGGCGCACGAAGCTGTGTGATATTCAGACAGGTTACAACACGTTTGCTATAAGAGTAAACTTTATCCAGGTCTAAAGATCGACAGCAATTAACCGTCAGTACAGAGGAACTTTATTACCCTGGAGTTATTAAACTAAATTACACAACTGTAAGTTCTTCAAAAAGTTCTGTTTAAGAAAAAAGAGACAGGAAGGTTTAGTGTGTAAATTAGGCCCTAGTTTAGATTTGACTGAACTGAAGGGAGTTTCTTCAGGTCTGAACACTCAGGCCTTTGTTTCCTCTGAACAACACCTACTTCCTGTTTGTACAGTTTTTAGTGTATTATAAGGAACAACACTATTTCTTTTTTAATGATCTGTTTTCTACTGTGTATGTGTTGTCTTTCCATGGCTGTAGTTAAACTGTATTAGACTGTAGACAGTAGAAACAACAGAAACAGGCTTTAGGTTTTAAAAATAAACCCCATTGCTTTGTATGAGGAAATAAACCACGTGACTCTCTGAAACATTTCCACTTCAAATGACGCAGCAGTTAAAAACGCGGTTTAGTGATTAAATCTATAGACTTTAATACAGTATAGTCTCAAAAATAAAGGTGAAATTAAACACAGTATAAACTAAATACTTTACTATAGAGACTATAACACCTTTTAACCAGGAGCCCAGTGGTTTTTTAAAAATAATTAAATAAATAAACAAACAAACAAACAAAGAAACAAATAAATAAATACACATCCAGTGTTAAAAACTATTAAACCACTAATTATTAAAACTAAAAAGATCACATTAACACAGCATATATATATATATATATATATATATATATATATATATATATATATATATATATATATATATATATATATATATATATATTAAAAAGTCTAGAATAAAAAGCAGCACATATTTTAAAGTGTACTAAATCATGTTGTATTGATATTTATATGATGTACAAACAGACTCCTACCTCCAATAAGGCGGAATAAAGACCCGACTAAAATCCACGTCTCAGACGAACCGCACATAAAAACACGCAGAAACTGATGACCTTCAGAAGCTGAAACGAAACCTAACTTCTCCAAACACCGCCACCTAGTGTTAGAATACACGTCCTTCCTGAAGCAATAACAGATCTTTAGTTCTTCCTCTTCCTGAAAAACACATAATACAAAAACACAATAATAATAATCACTGGTTCAGTGATGTACCTTATTTATTGTACACTATATTTAGATAATACTCTATATACTCTATATAATACTTTATATACTCTATATAATACTCTATATACTCTATATAATACTCTACATACTCTATATAATACTCTATATACTCTATATAATACTCTATATACTCTATATAATACTCTATATATATAATACTCTATATACTCTATATAATACTCTACATACTCTATATAATACTCTACATACTCTATATAATACTCTATATACTCTATATAATACTCTATATACTCTATATAATACTCTATATAATACTCTACATACTCTATATAATACTCTATATACTCTATATAATACTCTATATACTCTATATAATACTCTACATACTCTATATAATACTCTATATACTCTATATAATACTCTATATACTCTATGTAATACTCTATATACTCTATATAATACTCTATATACTCTATATAATACTCTACATACTCTATATAATACTCTATATACTCTATATAATACTCTATATACTCTATATAACACTCTATATACTCTATATAACACTCTATATACTCTATATAATACTCTACATACTCTATATAATACTCTATATACTCTACATAATACTCTACATACTCTATATAATACTCTATATACTCTACATAATACTCTATATACTCTACATAATACTCTATATACTCTATATAATACTCTATATACTCTACATAATACTCTATATACTCTATATAATACTCTATATACTCTATATAATACTCTATACACTCTATATAATACTCTATATACTCTATATAACACTCTATCACCTAATCGCTGCTTAAAGATCAAGTGAGGAGGGAATTTATGACCACGTTTCTGCATAAATGTTAAAATCAGCTCCACATAGCCACAATGTTCTCTGCCACAGTTTCGTGTCTTCATTTCTGAAAGTCCCTGTGTACTGGGTTTCTATTTTCATTTCATCTTGTTCAGAAATGTCTAATAATGAATAAGATATGATACATATATCTTATATAATAATAAGAGCCCTTTATGAAGAACAATAAAACAAGGTCCGTGACGTCGCCCGGTATGGCGCAACCGGGGCCCCACCCTGGAGCCAGGCCCGGGGTTGGGGCTCGCATGCGAGCGCCTGGTGGCCGGGTCTTACCCCATGGGGCCCGGCCGGGCACAGCCCGAAAGAGTGACGTGGGGCCGATCTCCTGTGGGCCCACCACCTGCAGGAGAAACCGTAAGGGGCTGGTGCAATGTGGATTGGGTGGCAGTCGAAGGCGGGAGCCTCGGCGACCCAATCCCCGGACACGGAATCTGGCTCTAGGGACATGGAATGTCACCTCGCTGGGGGGGAAGGAGCCTGAGCTGGTGCGGGAGGTCGAGAGATACCGACTAGATATAGTTGGGCTCACCTCCACGCACGGCTTGGGCTAACTCCTTGAGAGACTCTGGGCTCTCTACTACTCTGGAGTTGCCCGCGGTGAGAGGCGGCGGGCTGGTGTGGGCTTGCTCATAGCCCCCCAGCTCAGCAGCCATGTGTTGGAGTTCACCCCGGTGAATGAGAGGGTCGTTTCCCTACGCCTTCGGGTCGGGGAGAGGCCTCTCACTGTTATTTGTGCTTACGGGCCAAATGGCAGTGTAGAGTACCCGACCTTCTTGGAGTCTCTGGGAGGGGTGCTGGAAAGTGCTCCGACCGGGGACTCCGTCATTCTACTGGGGGACTTCAACGCTCACGTGGGCAGCGACAGTGACACCTGGAGGGGCGTGATTGGGAGGAACGGCCCCCCCGACCTGAACCCGAGTGGTGTTCTGTTATTGGACTTCTGTGCTAGTCACAGTTTGTCCATAATGAACACCATGTTCAAGCATAAGGGTGTCCATCAGTACACATGGCATCAGGACACCCTAGGTCGGAGGTCGATGATCGACTTTGTGGTTGTTTCATCTGACCTCCGGCCGTATGTCTTGGACACTCGGGTAAAGAGAGGGGCGGAGCTGTCAACTGATCACCACCTGGTGGTGAGTTGGATCCGATGGCCGGGGAGGAAGTTGGACAGACTTGGCAGACCCAAACGTACTGTGAGGGTCCGCTGGGAACGTTTGGCAGAGTCTCCGGTCAGAGAGATCTTTAACTCCCACCTCCGGCAGAGCTTCAACCAGATCCCGAGGGAGGTTGGAGACGTTGAGTCTGAGTGGACCATGTTCTCCACCTCCATTGTCGACGCGGCCGCGCGGAGCTGTGGCCGTAAGGTCTCTGGTGCCTGTCGTGGCGGCAATCCCCGAACCCGGTGGTGGACACCGGAAGTAAGGGATGCCGTCAAGCTGAAGAAGGAGTCCTATCGAGCCTGGTTGGCTCGGGGGACTCCGGAGGCAGCTGATAGGTACCGGAGGGCCAAGCGAGCTTCAGCCCGGGTGGTTGCAGAGGCAAAAACTCGGGTCTGGGAAGAGTTCGGTGAGGCCATGGAGAAGGACTATAGGTTGGCCTCGAAGAAATTCTGGCAAACCGTCCGGCGCCTCAGGAAGGGGAAGCAGTGCCCTGCTCACACTGTTTACAGTGAGAGTGGGAATCTGCTGACTTCGACTGGGGACATTCTCGGACGGTGGAAGGAGTACTTCGAGGATCTCCTCAACCCCACCGACATGTCTTCCACTGAGGAAGCAGAGGCAGAGGGCTCAGTTGAGGACTCATCGATCCCCCAAGCTGAGGTCACTGAGGTGGTTGAGAAGCTCCTCAGTGGCAAGGCACCGGGGGTGGATGAGATCCGCCCTGAGTACCTCAAGTCTCTGGATGTTGTGGGGCTGTCTTGGTTGACACGCCTCTGCAACATCGCGTGGCGGCTGGGGACAGTGCCTCTGGACTGGCAGACTGGGGTGGTGGTCCCTCTGTTTAAGAAGGGGGACCGGAGGGTGTGTTCCAACTACAGGGGGATCACACTCCTCAGCCTCCCCGGAAAAGTCTATGCCAGGGTACTGGAGAGGAGAATTCGGCCGATAGTCGAACCTCGGATTCAGGAGGAACAATGTGGGTTTCGTCCCGGTCGTGGAACACTGGACCATCTCTATACCCTCACCAGGTTGCTGGAGGGTTCATGGGAGTTTGCCCAACCAGTCCACATGTGCTTTGTGGATCTGGAGAAGGCATTCGACTGTGTCCCTCGTGGTGATCTGTGGGGGGTGCTCTGGGAGTATGGGGTCCGGGGCCCTCTGCTAAGGGCTGTTCGGTCCCTATATGACCGGAGCAGGAGTTTGGTTCGCATTGCCGGCAGTAAGTCAGACTTGTTCCCGGTGCATGTTGGACTCCGGCAGGGCTGCCCTTTGTCACCGGTCCTGTTCATTATTTATATGGACAGGATTTCTAGGCGCAGTCAGGGGCCGGAGGGAGTCCGGTTTGGGGACCACGGGATTTCGTCTCTGCTTTTTGCAGATGATGTTGTCCTGTTGGCTTCTTCAAATCAGGACCTTCAGCGTGCACTGGGACGGTTTGCAGCCGAGTGTGAAGCGGCAGGGATGAGAATCAGCACCTCCAAGTCCGAGGCCATGGTTCTCAGCCGGAAAAGGGTGGCTTGTCCCCTTCGGGTTGGTGGAAAGCTCCTGCCTCAAGTGGAGGAGTTTAAGTATCTTGGGGTCTTGTTCACGAGTGAGGGAAGGATGGAGCGGGAGATCGACAGGCGGATCGGTGTATCTTCTGCAGTGATGCGGTCGATATACCGGTCTGTTGTGGTGAAGAAAGAGCTGAGCCGCAAGGCGAAGCTCTCTATTTACCAGTCGATCTACGTTCCTACCCTTACCTATGGTCATGAGCTTTGGGTCATGACCGAAAGGACAAGATCCCGGATACAGGCGGCCGAAATGAGTTTCCTCCGCAGGGTGGCTGGGCGCTCCCTTAGAGATAGGGTGAGGAGCTCGGTCACTCGGGAGGAGCTCAGAGTAGAGCCGCTGCTCCTCCACATCGAGAGGAGTCAGCTGAGGTGGCTCGGGCATCTGTTCCGGATGCCTTCTGGACGCCTCCCTGGGGAGGTGTTCCGGGCATGTCCAACCGGGAGGAGGCCCCGGGGAAGACCTAGGACACGCTGGAGGGACTATGTCTCTCGGCTGGCCTGGGAAAGCCTCGGTATTCCCCCGGAGGAGCTGGAGGAAGTGTCTGGGGAGAGGGAAGTCTGGGTGTCCCTGCTCAGACTGCTGCCCCCGCGACCCGGCCCCGGATAAGCGGTAGAAGATGGATGGATGGATGGATGATACAGGATAAAAAACTAATCTAGTTGATGTGCAATCCTGATCTGACACAGCGTTGTGACATAAACACTATAACTGCCAGGGCATTAGATAGTGTTTCCTTTAACAATATATGATCTATTCAGATATGATGTTATTAGGAACTTAACTGGGTTTGTGACTTCAGTGACTGTGTCATACTTTTAATTTGGAAATGTAGATGAGTTCCGCACTGGTCCAATAATGTACCTTATTTATTGTACACTATATTTATATTTCCACATGTAAGATATTTAGTAGAAAGATGAACAGTTGGTGATAAAATGCATCAAGTTTAATAATTTTATCACTAAAAAGTCTGGAGTTATATGTTGCTCTTTCAGCTGCTTCCTGTCTGGGGACAAAGCAGTGGATAATCCAATCTGGGTATATGATTAGACACACGTTTTAGACACGTTTTAGACACATGTTTTAGACACATGTTTTAGACACGTTTTAGACATGTTTTAGACACACGTTTTAGACACGTTTTAGACACATGTTTTAGACACATGTTTTAGACACGTTTTAGACACATGTTTTAGACACATGTTTTAGACACGTTATAGACACATGTTTTAGACACATGTTATAGACACATGTTTTAGGCACATGTTATAGACACATGTTTTAGGCACATGTTATAGACACATGTTATAGACACATGTTTTAGGCACATGTTATAGACACATGTTATAGACACATGTTTTAGGCACATGTTTTAGGCACATGTTATAGACACATGTTATAGACACATGTTTTAGGCACATGTTATAGACACATGTTATAGACACATGTTTTAGGCACATGTTATAGACACATGTTATAGACACATGTTTTAGGCACATGTTATAGACACACGTTATAGACACATGTTTTAGGCACATGTTATAGACACATGTTTTAGACACATGTTTTAGGCACATGTTATAGACATGTTATAGACACATGTTTTAGACACACGTTTTAGACACATGTTTTAGGTACATGTTTTAGGCACATGTTTTAGACACACGTTTTAGACACGTTTTAGACACGTTATAGACACATGTTTTAGACACATGCTTTAGACCACATGTTTTAGACACATGTTTTAGACACATTATAGACACATGTTTTAGACACGTTATAGACACGTTTTAGACACATGCTTTAGACCACATGTTTTAGACACATGTTATAGACACATGTTTTAGACACATTATAGACACGTTTTAGACACATGCTTTAGACCACATGTTTTAGACACATGTTATAGACACACGTTTTAGACACATGTTCCTGAAGCATCCTCCCAATGTTTATCCAGGTGTGAAGCTCATGGCTTTTCTGCAGTTGAAGATTACTGTAATTTGAGACCTAGATTTACATGGATTTGTTTGTCAGATGCTTTTTATAATATAAAAATCACACCAAAGATCTTCTCTGATCTGGTCTGAGTCTTCAGACGATGTCTAAAGACTCTATGTCTACACACTATAACTGCCAGGGCATTAGATAATGTTTCCTTTAACAATATATGATATATTCAGATATGATGTTATTAGCAACTTTACTGGGTTTGTGACTTTGTGATTAAAAATTTGTGAAAAATCCAGAGACAAACTCTTAAACTAGCAGTTTGTTTGTCAGAGCAGGAGGAACTGAAAGTATGATAGCTGTGGTTTTGTTTTCCTGTAAAGGCTGTGAGCTGTTCTTGTTCCTCTGTCACATGGTTCTCTGTTTGTTCTTTAGTGTTGGGTGGTTGACTTTGTAGGCAGCTGCTCTGCAGCATTTTTGTCATGCATGTTCAGAAACAGAAGTGCACTTGTATTTATGTATGTCAAGAAGTATGTTTGTCACATATACATTACAGCACAATAAAATACTTTTTTTAATATCCCAGCTTTGGAAGCTGTGGTCAGGGCACAGGGTCAGCCATGATACAGAGCCCATGGAGCATGTAAGGTTAAGGGCCTTGCTCAGGAATCAGACATTTACATTTATATTTACAGCATGTGACAGCATCCAGAGCGACGTACATAAGCGCTTAAATCTCTATCACTGAATACATTAATGCTGGCTCACTAGGTTACATAATTAAGATACCATGAGTTTAAAACATTGTTCAGAGTTACAATGAAAAGGTGTCAAAGTTGTTGTTTTTTTTTTTGTTTTTTTCCCCCAGACCTTCTGATCAGTGACACAGCATCTTAACCACTGAGCCATTTCCTTACTGAGACATCAGACATGGTCTTTCCCAGGGTGTAATACAGGTGGCTGTTCAGCTCTAGTTGGGAATTCCATGCTCAAAATTAACAAACATGTTTAAAGTTTAAACAGGTTTAGGGCACTTTTCTGGGCATTAATCTGGTGCCACCCACATGAGGATGAGGTCCCCTTTTGAGTCTGGCTCCTCCCAAACTTTATTCTACTAGTTACTATTTCTATTTAAATTTCATATCTGATTCCTGCACAACAGTTTAATGACAATGTCCATTGTTAAAAGGTCTATAGAAATAAAACTGAATTGAAATGAATATGCGTTTTCTCTATAGTGAGACCACTGGGCAGATACACTGATACAACAAGTAGCCTCACTTTCTGTGAACCTGTTGGTAAGCCTACCTGTGAAGGCTGCATGTACAACAAAGAACATTCTTTATCTATATTAAGCTCCATTCATCATGAGACCGAGCACCACAGTGTCGTTTAATGCTTTGGCCTGAACATAGAGCTTTACACAGTCCCAAGTGATCAGCTCGGTTTAGAATGGACTATATACAGCCAGGTCAAGCTGTTTGTAAGAGTGTACTGCAAGCTCAGGTGTAAGGCACTGAATGTTTGGTGCAGTGTTCAGCTGATAAATCACAAGGTCAGCTAGTCCCACAGTGGCTATCAGTATCAACCATCAATTATTTGCTCAGTTCTGCAGTGCTGCACGATAATGAAGCCTTGTGATCCTGCAACTGAGAAACGTTCATGAAGTTACTGTGAGACCAGCAACAGATTTGGAGCACAAGGTCACCTGCAGCTCTGCTCGTGGTCTCATGCTGACATACGGATGAACCTGAAATACTTGTGATGTGATTAAAGCAAGAGTCAGTTAATACTGATGAGGTGTTATAGTGTGATATGTTCACCATTTATACACAGTTTTGAAACACTTTAACTTACTGCAGTTTGAACACTCACTGTTTATTTATTTGATTCTTAACAGATGAAAATTCCTAACTTGCAACTAGACAGGAAATCTGCAGCGCAGTAAGAACAAAGGCAACCAGATACAGTCGAAAAAGCTTTAAAAAAAAGTTAAAGATGAGAATAGGAAAAGTATCACATGAGTGACTTTAACTATAAAATGGTTCTTAGTGCCACTGTTTCAGTATATTTTTTATAAACTGTTAATATCTTTTTAAAGACTTATGACTAATTTTCTGTATATCCTCTCATATCTCATCATTGCTCTGCACTTAAAGTTTCATTTCTAGTCCTGTTCAGACATGCAGGCTTTCCCACTGCGTAAAGGAAGGAACAATAACTAGTTATAGCTGTTAGACAAAGCTGTTTATTCCAAACTGTAAAGCTAGAACATGTCAGTTCACTGTACAGGTAATAAACTGTTATGGAATGATGACAAGTAAAGACCAGTCATTTAACACTTAGATCACTTTATTTATTCTCATGACCAAACATGGATGTGTATTATAGATATTATTATACTGACTTATAGAGATCATGTTGAAAAGTACAGAAAATCATTTTAAGTCATATATTTAGAGGTAGCATTAAGCAGAACTTGATCTTGGTAGCTTTCTATAATCTACAGAGTTTTCAGACAGACAGACAGACAGACAGACAGACAGACAGACAGACAGACAGACAGACATCACGTACTTGTTTACCACAACACTACCGAATGTTCCTGATTTTGAAGCCACGTGATTTAGATCTTGCTTTTTATCCAGTGCACAAAGGATTACGTGTCTTTACTATCTTTAGAGTTCATTGTATGTCTGAGTGTATTATTTCAGCTCTATTCATTTTAGCTAAAAGATCAGTTCTTCAGTCGCTTTGCCCTGAATCTCCTGCTGGCTGCTTCACATATAACATACTGTACTTTTGCAGACAAGTGCCATGTTTTTGCATGTGTACCTACGCTCATGTACCAGGAAGCTGCACTATATCACTTCTCATCAACCTCTAACTCTGTAGTTAAGGAGCTTTTACAATTCTGAACTTTTTAATAAAGTGAGAAAGCACAACATAGTTCATTAAAGACTTCAGTGCTGCAGGGGTGTGTGTTGGCAGAGAGTCTGGTGTAGGTCACGTGTTCGTACCCCTCCCTGTGTGTCTGTCTTTGTTCATCGTTGTTTGTGTCGTGTTCTTGTCATGTGTTGTATGTGGCATTACTTTCTATTACACAATTTATTTACACATCATCTCACTCAATGATTAGTGAGTTAATAAATGGTAATAAATCTGGTAGTGAAAGACATTTCCAGCTGATTAATACCACATTATGGTCATACATGACATGTCAGCTAACCTTCAGACCTGATTACACTGGAACTATTAGGTAATGTCAATAATATCAGATAGTTACAATGTGTGTGTACAACATCTGCTGGTCAATTTGTGTTACTGCATCTGGAGAATACAAACAATTTTGTTATAATGACTGAAAGGTGAAAGTGTGGAGCAGGAAATGAACATATGAGCTCATCTGTGAAACATGGGGGTGGTAGTTGTGGAATAGATCATTTTTATATATGAATTTGTGTAATTGTAAAAGATGAGCTAACAGCATGAGTTATTTTGAGCAACATTTCTGTCATTGGTTTAATAGAGGAAGGTTTAACATGACAATAAGAACGAATTGTTTAGACTCATCTGTTAATCTTGAATAGGCTTTGTGTAACTTATGAACTAACACTAACATTAATGTTTTAAAAAATGTTTGTAATAAAATAAAAAAACCAAAAAACATAATAATAGGGATAAGAGGGATAAGAGATGTCCATTTTTTTTATATTAAAGTTGAGTTTTAATGAGAAATGTAACATTTAAAAGTAGGATGTAATTGTATCTGGGGGGACGTCCCAAACTTTCCAAGATAGAAAGATGGTGGAAGGTTTTGACTCAGAGATTTCAAGAAGTCATTAGTCCACACATTAGTTTGTGGGGTTGACAGAACGTTCTAAACCTCATCTCTGTGCTCATCCGGTCTAAAGAATTGGCTTTTTCTTTAATTTACTTGTTCATTAGACTGAGATAATCTGGTCAATGTGGTGATCGGAGATCATCTCCACATGGTGTCATGGCTTGTGCTTCATGGCTGCTTCTGGAACATTCTCACTAATCCTTAGTGATGATGGAGCTCATGATGGAAGCAGCAGAATGAATTTATGTCTATTTGTAAACATTTGTGTGATCATTAAAGAGAAATTTGTCCAGACTAATTGGGAGGAACTTCATCATGCAGTCAGACAATGATCCAAAACACACAGACACTGAACACACGACTTCATTTCTCATGAGCAATTTTTGAAGGTGGGACACAAATAATACAGTCTAATTGTACTTATAAAGACACGTCCCCACAGTGAAAAACATTGCTTTTATCATTATTATTGTAGCATGGAGACGCGTCATTATGGTTATTTTCAAAGTTTTTCTCGACGGCTTTGGCGTGTTAGTTACAGTGCACTATGCAACAAGCTATTGTAAACAAGCTAACGATTTAAAGATAAAACTAGATTAAAACTAAAGATTTTAATCACTAATATAGCAGATTCATGGAAAATTACATCGGTAATCAGCATTTTTGCCGCAACTAATTTATGAATGAGTCTTTATCAACTACATTAAAGAGAATCGCTTTATTTAAAGTGAATAAAATCCCTACTTAATGGAGTTTAACATTAATTGAGCCGCAGTCACACACCTGACTCGTGTGTGTAGAGTAGGTGATGAACTGGGAAAGCAGGCAGTGGGTCAAACCACTGTGAGGAAGGGGAGGGGAGGGGAGGGGGAACTCAACTGTTTCTAAATGCATTTTTGCGTAGTGATGGCGAAGTGAAGCTTTCTTGAAGCAGTGAAGCTTTCAACCCAATTGTATCAGAAAAAGGTTCATTACTCAAAGCTTTTCAAATTAGAGCTCGATGAGAACCTCTGCTGGTGAAAGTGCTATCACAGAATGTTCTACAACCAAACAACGTATTAATTTTAGAAGCAAAAATTAATGGATTGACTAATTAAGGATAGATTAATAAATAAATGAATCAATATATTAAATACATGACCAAAGCATGTTCCATTGCATACGCATGTTAACTCCAAACAAAAATGTAATAAAGAGAACTTTTTGTACAATTTGTATACAGCACAGCTGCAAATGCTTTGGTAATACAAATGTACAGTTTTTGTCATGCCAAAAGACACAGAGAGAAAGAGAGAGAGAGAGAGAGAGAGAGACTGTGTTCCTATTTTGATAATAAAATAACAGCAGAACTTTTAAACGACTTAATTATTTTAATAATTAAAACTGAAACAAGTGAATAAAATTAAAAGTAGGCTTTAACCTTGGCTGTTGGCTACATCTTAGACAGATGATCTGGCTCTGTCATGCCTCAACCTGGATGATGTATTATTATTATTATTGTTATTATTATTATTATTATTATTATTATTATTGTTATTATTATTATTATTATTATTATTATTATTATTATTATTATAGACCAGCTGCTGGGAGCAAATCAAACACTGGACCTAAAAACAGATTAAGGATAGACCTTGTCTCAAAAGTATAAAGTGTTAACCATTTAAAAAAAGATCATGTTATTAAGCGGTGCACAAAAGGCTTTTCTTGCATTCCTTTTCACTTTTCAACTTATTACTACTATCCAATAATATATATGACAAAATATACGACATGAAATATTACATTGAATCGTATAATTGCACAATGCTGAGTGAGATTTAAGTTATAAATATAGGCCTCACAACAAAACCATATATATCCACCTTATTGGGCGAAATCAAATAAAAGTGTTCCCACATTTCAGAACGTGATTTTTTTATAACAGGCTCCATTGACAACTCACAACAATAAACTCTCCTAAACTCGTTATACAGTAATAGATTCCGTGTAATACTCCAATACAACACACGAGGGCGCACCGCCGCGTGTCGTGCACGATTTTAAACCTTTGAATCAGATAACGAAGCAGTCACGTGGTGTGTGTGAAACGAAGCTTCGGACGTCATGGTCACGTGATTTTGTCAGAACGAATCAAGCTTCGATACAAAGCTTCAATGAAAATCGGTTCAGCATGGATTTACGCCCATGCTTCTTGATGCAACCCAACTATTTTTATCTGGGCTCAGGACCAACACTGAGAGTTAACTGTACAGTGGCTGGGTTAGATCACTGCCCAGGGTTAGATCACTGCCCAGGAATCGAACCCAGGCCATGGCAATGGGCGTGGGATCCTGCTGCTGGACCACCTGGGGGCATCATTAGGGATAGATGTTAGAGATAAATAGTAAATAATTTTAAACTTTACAATTGTATTCTTTATCTATACTTCTGTAACTATTCTGCTGCTTTGAGACAATGTCAAAGTCGGGGTTTTAATAACTCCACCTAACACATCCAGACGTTCTCTTACAGACATTACATTGTTCTCACTGTCGCTAATCCTCTTTAGTGTCTGAATACGCAGCTCTAAAGTTAAAACCTTCTCCATCAGAGAGACAAATAATAAACATTTTTTTCACAAATAAAACTACAACTTGTGATAACGGAATAATTAAAATATGCAAAAATATCGAGCTCAACACAGTGAACATGCTGAATGTTTACCACCTAAAGTGTTTAACTGAGACTGCTGGAGGTGTAAAAAAGTCAACACACTGTCTGTTCATCTGTTTGTTTAAAACTTAAATCAACTCATCAGTCAACTGTCTGTGAAACATTTACTGGAGGACGTAGAACACGATGAACTTAAGTCAGGTTTTAGAGATGAAGTGAGTAGTGGAACATTTTAAGATGTGTTATTTTAGAGAACAAAAGAACTCAGTGTGTGACCAAGATTAGGAGAAGATCATTGTAGCTGCAGATCAGACACAGGAAATGTTCTTAAGCACAAGATAATGTGAGTTCACAAGAAAGGTTTCTACACATCTGTCTGCTGATTGTTAGGAATTGTGTTTGAACAAGGAGACTTTAGTGAACTAATCAGAAGAGATCGTCACTTTTATATATGTGACTAATGTTTTAGTGCTATTCTAAAATATTGGGTGCCTTTGTGGCTTGTTGACGTGTTGCATCAGAAATCACTAAAAGCTTCTGGCACTCAGACGTTGTTGTAATATGACACTAAACAGATGGCAGCAGGACATTTCATTCATACTGAATCACAGGAAATGTTCTTCTGTCTCTGAGTAAAGCTGAGTTTTGAATTCTTCTCTGTTTATCTAAATCTGTGGTCTGTTCTGTCAGTAGTTTAATGTTCTGCTCTGTGTGATAAACACAATCACTGATCCTTTTTAAACTTATTCATGGTGATCATTAAACCTTAAAACATAATTAAGCCAAATAAGAAAAGACACTACAGATAGAAACATTTCTTTAGTCTTTAGTCTAAACTGTATATTAATTATATACAAACATTTTGATTATTTAAATTATGTTAAACTAATCAAAGTTCAGAAGTTCATTAACAGACAGACAAACAGATAAGTAACTAGACACATTCTATGTGCTGTCCTGGTTTAGGGCCTGAGTGACCATGTAGCACAAAGTTTGTCCCTTTAATCACAGTTTTATGATTCACCACTAGAGGGCACATGTCTTTAACACGGATCCCTATAGGCCTGAGGTATTCAACTAAAATTTAAAGAGGTCCAGTAAGAGAAAATTTCTTGAAGCAAAGGTCGGGAAGATCATAATGTCTCACTAGTTAGTGTGATATATATTTAAGTAGCTTAGTAGTTGTATCAACATCTGCAAGCAATCAATACCTGACTGTCAAATCAAATACATTCAGTACAATTCAAAAACTAAATATTTATTGTCACGTAACATAGAACTGAACGTATGTATGATTGTAGATATGTATAACGTTCTCTCATTAAATAAATAAAAGTAAGGCAACATTTCAAAATAAGAGAAAATAAATAAAATGTGAAAATTGTGTATGTTTAAATAAAGTGCTTAACTTTCCCTTTTATATCTCAGTGAGAGAACTGAGCTCTAGCTTGGCTTGGGTTAGGGTTAAACCTGGGCTTGGGTTAGGGTTAAACCTGGGCTTGGGTTAGGGTTAAACCTGGGCTTGAATGGAGTCAGGGCCGCTCTCATACACATGTGGAGGTGCTCATTAGTGACCCTGGAACCATATTTAGTTTGGATTATGTTCATTGTAGAGAAAACTGCCTCGTAGTTGTATGTAGAGCCAAACATGGTCAGGATGTATAGGGCTACTTCACTCAGACCTGGGAAAGTTGTCTCAGGGACACTGTCTTCAGATTAGAGTGGATGTGTTTGTTCAAAAAAATTTTTGTCGTCTCATAATGGTATTTCACAATGCCTCTTGCGTTCCTTTCCCCACTTCTACAGACACCTGCTGATTGTTGACTCTCTTTGGGACTAATCAAGGTTGTCTCCATGGCAATTTGCTGTGTATCGCTACGACAATCTTGCGGACTGAGGCACACCAAGATTTGATGCCGGGAGCAACGACTCTCCAGGCCTACACTTACATACACACACACACACACACACACACACACACACAGACACACATATAAAGATATGCACTCACCCCCCCCACCCCCCATCCCACGCCTTCGCCGCTTTGTACCGCCAGTCTGACAAGCGGGTCTGTGACCAGCGCCGAAGATAAAGGCCGCAGGACCTGATGGCTGCTTGCCTGTGCTGGATTACCTCCACCCCCCCACTCCCCTCCCCTGTTGCAAGTCATGTGTTTATGGCGTACTGTTTATGTGCTTATGTTGCTGAGGTGTTTTTTTTCCTGTTCCCACACTGTACTCCCCACCGGAGCATAGTCTGGGGGTTGTTGATTTTTTCTCCTCCCTTCCCTCATGTTATGCTGTATTTCTTTTCAATCCCCTGTCTTCCTGTCCTGTCCTCCCCCTGTATTGTATGTATTGTATGTATGGGCAGGTTGATGGCTAATTTCGCTGGTACCTGTGACCAGTGACAATAAAGGCTACTACTACTACTACTACTACTACTACTACTACTACTCATAATATGAGACATTCTGGTGAAGTGTGACGTGTGAACATAAATCAGTCTCTATCCCACTCCTCTGTTTCTCTCCCTTTCTCCGTCTCACTCGTCTGTTTCTCTCCCTTTCTCCGTCTCACTCGTCTGTTTCTCTCCCTTTGTTTTCTACATGTATCGCTATCTTTCTTTCATGTGTAACTTTACTCTAATTCTCTCTCATCTGTCTTGCACTGTTGAGTCACAGTGTTTACTTCAGGAATAGACAGACTTGATTGGTCTGTGCGTTTCCATTACCTTTACCGTAAAGATTGCAAAAGCTGCACCGGTTAAAATAGAAGCGCTTCGTCAAGTTTTAAATCATAACCTTTTGTTTTGGCTGTAGGTCCGGGTCCGGATTGGACAGCTTCTGGGTCCGGATCCGGACCGCGGTCCGCCTGTTAGTGACCTATGCTATAGGCCTTTCCCTTTAAGGCCATGTGCTTTATACATCACACAAATTAGGTATCATTAGCGTTTAACACATAGTGATGGGAAGTTCGGTTCTTTTCCGCGAACCGGTTCTTTCGGACAGTTCGATTTAATGAACCAGTTCAAAAATCCAGTTCACCAGTTCTTTTACGTCCTGACGTAATGACGTCATTCACAATGACGTAATGACGCAAATTCCATCATCCCGCTGCCGGCAGATATTAATACAATCAATTTAACACATTCGAAAAGTTCTTTGTAATCATAACTTTAGTTGAATACGTTTCTTACATTTAAGTTTTGCAACTAAAACACCCAGTACAGGCATTGATGTGCAAACGTGGGTGTTTTATGTGTCTTAAAGATATAAAGTTAATAAACTAATCTTCATCAACTTACAAAAAGCGGCATATAAAAATACAGACTAACTGCACAACAGTCAATAGTAAAGTTAACTGACACATATTGAGTGAACAGTTGTATGATTTTTTATTTTTTATAAAAATTAATAGCCTATGACTAGTTACTATGCATATCCCCCAATATGTATAATTTGCGCTGAAGGTTCACGCATGCGCAGTATCAACAGCTAATCGGTTCTCATTATGTCGGACGCGTCCGAAAGAACCAGTTCTCAGTTCAGTGTACTGATGATTCGCTGAATCGGTTCAGTATTTCACGCATGCGCAGTATCAACAGCTCGAGCTCACAGTTCTCTCAGCAGAACAGTTCTCAGTTCAGTGTACAGGAGTTACATAAACTCCGGGATATTAGTTTATTTAGAGTCGGACCGACTGTCAGGGATGACCGGAAGTGAGTAACTTTAGTAACTTGTGGATCAGCGCTGACTCAAGACGCGAACTGTTTAGAAAGAATCAGTCCGATTTGGTGAACCGGTTCATACATTTCACTAAAAAGAACTGGTTCAAAAGAACGATTCGTTCACGAACTGGCCATCACTATTAACACACACTTATTCTTACCTGTTTGCTCACGCTCTCTCTCTCTCTCACACACACACACTTTTATTCTTGCCTGTTTGCTCTCTCTCTCTTTCACATATTCTTACCTGTTTGCTCTCTCTCTCTCTCTCTCTCTCTCTCTCACACACACACACACACACATTCTTACCTGTTTGCTCTCTCTCTCTCTCTCTCTCTCTCTCTCTCACACACACACACACACACACTTTTATTCTTGCCTGTTTGCTCACTCTCTCTCACACACACACACATTCTTACCTGTTTGCTCTCTCTCTCTCTCTCTCTCTCTCTCTCTCTCTCTCTCTCTCTCTCTCTCTCTCTCTCTCTCTCTCACACACACACACACACACACACACACACTTTTATTCTTGCCTGTTTGCTCACTCTCTCTCACACACACATTCTTACCTGTTTGCTCACTCTCTCTCTCTCTCACACACACACTAACGCACACGTGAACTGTTCCCATGGATAAAGTTCATTAACATTAACGTTAGTAGCTGTAACTCTCCTTACTCTCTAAACAAAATCACTCAAGACGCGAACTGTTTAGAAAGAATCAGTCCGATTTGGTGAACCGGTTCATACATTTCACTAAAAAGAACTGGTTCAAAAGAACGATTCGTTCACGAACTGGCCATCACTATTAACACACACTTATTCTTACCTGTTTGCTCACGCTCTCTCTCTCTCTCACACACACACACTTTTATTCTTGCCTGTTTGCTCTCTCTCTCTTTCACATATTCTTACCTGTTTGCTCTCTCTCTCTCTCTCTCTCTCTCTCTCTCTCACACACACACACACACACACATTCTTACCTGTTTTCTCTCTCTCTCTCTCTCTCTCACACACACACACACACACACTTTTATTCTTGCCTGTTTGCTCACTCTCTCTCACACACACACACATTCTTACCTGTTTGCTCTCTCTCTCTCTCTCTCTCTCTCTCTCTCTCTCTCTCTCTCACACACACACACACACACACACACACACTTTTATTCTTGCCTGTTTGCTCACTCTCTCTCTCTCTCACACACACACACACACACACACTAACGCACACGTGAACTGTTCCCATGGATAAAGTTCATTAACATTAACGTTAGTAGCTGTAACTCTCCTTACTCTCTAAACAAAATCACCAGATTTAAAGGACTGAACATTTCAGAGTCATCACTTCTACATACAGCATAAAACACATCATATGTAATTGTGTGTTTCCAGCTTTAAGGGCACAGTTTGAGGAATAAACACATTTTAGTGTCAGGTGTAATTATGGGCTGAGGATCTTCATGTTAAAACAGATGATAAATATCATGAAATTCTGACTGGCTTTAAATAAGAAGACAATTGAACATCGTCCACACTGCATTACTTTCTTTTCCTCATCCTGTAGGATCTTCTCTCTTTCTGTGATGCCAGATCTCATTAAAATCCCTGAGAAGTTAAACTGAAATGTTCTCCTGCTCCTCACAGTTGTACACTTGTTCACAGTGTAGATGAAACACACTGAAATCTTCCCTCTTTCTTTTTATTGACTCTATAAGCCGAGCCCATGGTGCTGTTCTCAGTCCCTGTGTAGTGACTGACATACAGAGACAGACACTAGGCACAGTGGAGCTCTGCCCTGTCTGGTAATGACAGAATATAAAGATTTAATACACAGTTAGTCATTAAAACACACACAATTCTCTGCTTAAGGCAATCTGAAAACAGATTGATAAGATTAAGCCTTTATTTTTGTCACATCTACATTACAGCACAATGAGATTATTTCTTCATATATCACAACTTTATAAGTGATATATGAAGAAATAATCTCATTGTGCTGTAATGTAGATGTGACAAAAATAAAGGCTTAATCTTATCAATCTGTTAGCTACTAGCACATATCTGCTATGCAGCACACACACACACAAACACACATAAATACACAAACACACACAGACAGACACACACAATGATATTAATTTATATTACTGAGGAGCTGAACCCAGATTCATCCTCAACTATAAAGTTCCTACACATGACTTCAGCCATTGTACATACTGTGTCCACTGCTGCAATGTAAACACAACAAACCGCATTAAAATAAAACAACAAATAAATATTTACAGCTCAGTGTCATGCAGCTCAGTGTCATGATGAACGTTTTCTTCCTGTAGAGAGATTCAGATTCAGATGATGAAGCAGCAAGTGCCTCAAGAAACTTAAATAAAGTACCACAGAATGACCAGAAGTATAAAGTTAAAAAAAGGCTTCTTCTGACCAAAGTTTCAGATCTTGTCTAATGCACCTTTAAAATAACAGTAACACAAAGTAGGCAGGTAGGGTTGCCATGTTTCTGTAAACTCCCCACCTGAACTACAACCAAAGCCCAATTGTATTCTTCTGTTTAACAACAAAAAAGTGGTTACAATTTTATTTATTTATTTATTTTCTTTGAATGTTTTCGTACCTGTTCAGTGGAGTCAGTGGCACGTCTGGGACCTGATGATAGGTGATGATTTTCCATTTTCAGAAACATAAGATAAATATTTTAAATTTATAATATTACACAATAAATTTAGACACATGTTAAACACAATAACCACAAAAATTCTCTCTGATTCTTTCAGACATTAAACCTACAATTTTAACCAGTTTTACCTTTCACCCTGCTGTAGTACACAGACACACAGATGATGATGACGATGATGATGAAGATTACGATCACAACATATAAAATAATCCTGTTTCTCCCTTCAGTCTGGTGTGAGTCTGAATCCTCAGATAAAGGTCCTCCCTCATTAACACTGTCCTCTAAAACACACATTAAACCACACAGAGATATCAGTACAGCGCTGAGGAAAACGTGTCCTCGAAGAAAATCCATCAAACATCAGACTACATTTACTGATATTGTTCAGTGTTTTTCAGCCATACATGCAGATGATGTCATCACTGATCCTTAAATAATAATCAGTGTTGTGCTGCTATAATAATATGAAGTGTTTTATTAAAGTTTATCCAGGAACAATAAGAGATGTTTAGAACTGGAGCTCACACCAGATTAAGAAAAGCCCTGTACTTTAGACACACCCCCTTGTCATGTCATTAAAATCTAACCAGGTTCCTTTTTCCATCCTAATGTACTGCTTTTTCCATGAAACCCTGTTCAGAGTGAAAGGATCACAAACACTGGATCACTTTCATTTATTCTACATTTATAATGTTTTTATCAACTGGAAATGGAAAGTGAAGATATTTTATCAATGTCAGATCAGAGTTATTGGTTAAGAACCATTTCAGTACTTTATCAGATCACAAGGCTCTTAGATGAGGATTGAGTGTTGATTATTGAGAGGAAGTGACTGAGTGTGTGCTGAAACAGTAGTGAAATACAGGACAGGAGGTGTGTGTTCTCCTCACTCAGTCTAACACAGCCATGAAAAGCTTTAGAATGATCTGTGGGAACATTAAACTGTGTAGGTTCTTCATCACCAGGGAACAGTTTCCTTTAAGCAGCTCGTCCTCAGGAACGTCCACACGACCCTCATATCCTTCACCCTGATATGAATCTTTACCCTTTCGCTCAAACACAGTCTCAATATCGATAAACCACTTAACGTCAGGTGTTTTGATGGACAGATGACTCCAATCACACGGCAGGACAGCTGTGGAACCCACTGGAGCTGATATCTGAAGACCTTCAGAGACACAGAAAAACCTTTTAGGAAATGATCTGATGTTAGGAACTTTATATTTTTATTTCTTTTATAGAAACTGATTGTTTTTGTTGTCCTGTGAGCTTCATATCTGATCACTTGTTCTTGTCCACATGAAAGTAAAAGTGTTTTAATTGTTGCTGCAGGATCTCAGTCCTGATGAACATCTCTAATCTCACCCAGATGACCTCTGAACCTTTCTGACAAACTTTCTACAAATAAAATATTGTCTGTGTCTTATTTATGTCTGTATTTGTGTATTTTTCTAACACATCATCTGTTAACTCTAAATAAAGTATTGATTCCTATCTATAATAGATGTTGTTATTGTTCCTTATTTCCAGCTCTGTTATCTGAGACACTGTGACTTCTATAATTAGTCAATATTTTACACTGAACACTTTACTCACCATCGACTGAGAGCTTAACGCTGTTAATTTCTTTCGGTACTGCAATGTTATTAGTATCCACATGTTCCATTGTAAAGGTTTTGTATAAACCGCCATCAGTAAATCTGACGTTCTTCAACACCAGGGAACAGTTTCCTTTACGCAGCTCGTCCACAGGAACATCCACACGTCCTTCATATCCTGAACTTGAATTTGTAACATCACTGATTCTCTCAAATACAATGTCTTTATTGAACTGCCACCTAATAAATGATGTTGGTTTGAAGTCTTCAGTCAGTTTACACGGCAGGATGACTGTGGAACCCACTGGAGCTGATACAGTAACCAGAGATTCTACACTGTCTGTGGGAGAAACATTACAATCTACAGGATTTGTAACATTTGACAAAACATTGTTGTGATATTTGATTCAATAGAAGGACACTTCTGTCTTGTTGGTGTTGTAGAACCTGGTCACTCACCCACACAGGCACAGACCCATAAGATGGAAATATAAAGGAGGGACATGATGTCTGGAAGACTCTTGTGGAGTGTTGGCAGATTTTCTGAAACAAACAAACAGAGACACGTTATAAATAAAAGTGACAGAACAGCTGACTGATGTCACACACAGATCTTAATAAAACTGCTGAGGGAGAGAGTTTGTGTAACTTCTTTAATAACTGCTTTATTTTGCCTGAAAAATTACTTTATTTTTTGTAATCTGTCCATTCAGATGGTTTGGATGTACATTAATAATTGTACATCAGTGTTATAATGATGACCGTGTTTGTAGTAGTGTGACATCAGTCATGGCTCACTCTGCCCCCTGCTGGTGGAAGTGATGTGTGTACATGACTTCTAAAAATCTTTACACTAAGTAAAATGTAATAATGTCTTACTTTGTTACTGATAAATGTTTTTTATTATTTAGCATTAAGCCTATTACTGATCACCACATATTTATTGACAGCTATTATAACGGAGTTAATTACTTTTTATTCATTCATTCCTATTTTTGCGGTGACCATTTGGTTTTGTTTAAGGCTTGTACAGTAAAAATACACAGTAATTACACATAATACATTCATAAGGTTTTCATTCAATTTCATAAATTAAAGTGAATCTCACATGTTTGATAAATTTGATAGTTTGACACCTTTTTGGGAGGCAATTGTGACGTCCTGCCACACTGCTGCTGGGAACTAAATCCAATCAGCCTTCACTAAACAATGCTAGGAGCTAAAAATCCTGCTCTGTCACTACATTACACCTGTAGATGTTTGAAGATAATCAGTGACTCGGCTGTTCGGACATCTAGGTGAAGTTCATTCCACCACCTCAGTGTCAGGAAAGAAAAGAGTTTTGCTGTAAACCTCCCTCTTACTCCAAGTGATGGTGGAACCAGTGGAGCAGTGCTGTAGCTCTGAGGGTGTGAGGTGCAGAGGTAAGAGGGAGCTGGTCCATTTTTGGCTTTGTAGGTAAACATCATTGTGTTAAATCTGATGCCTGCAGCTATTGGAAGCCAGTGGAGGGATCACAGTAGTGAGGTAATATGTGAGAATTTAGACTGAATGAAAACAAGTCATCCAGCTGCATTTTGGATCATTTGTAGAGGACAAATTGCGTTTATAGATAAACCTGACAGAGAGAGCTGCAGAAGTCCAGTCTTGAAATGACAAGTGACTGAACAAGGTCTGGGTCTCATCAGCAAGAATGAACAAGTCAGCATACAGAGAGGAGGTTGACCTACACAATGAACATTTACACCACACACTGCATCCACAAAGCCAACAGCATAGTGGACTAAACCACACACCCTTCACACACACACACACACACACACACACACACACACACACACACACACACACACACACACTCTTCACCACATACACACTAATGCACATGAAGCGAGACAACAACAAAAAGATCCATGGTATTACATGGTATCTTTCCATAAAAGGAACACAAACTCACTGTCTGTCCTGTCGTGGTGACTTTAGGTGGAAACAAAGACAACTTGGCTACACAGCAGAGACTGTAGGCTACTCACAAGGCAGAAAAATCCAAAGCACAATGGCATGAGGATGTTAATGAAGGCTAATCTCGTGTAGCAGGAAGTCCAGGTGATGTTGACATTTTGGTTGAGCGAGATGCTCAGTTCAAAAAAGCCATTGATTGTTGAACTACACAAAGTCTCCAAATTAAATTTATTATTTTATAGGATCTGAAATCAAGATGATACTATTTGTAATTTATGGTAATATTTGTGAGGAATGAATAAAACAAATAGATCCTTTTTCTAAGAACCTTTTATGAACGCTAACCCATTGTTGTGTTGTCTTTGTAAAGTAAAGCATATAATAATTGTTATACTAGTATCCTGATGCAAACTATTAGGTGGATGTTTATCACCTTAACATTAATCCTCCCTCTGAATAAGTAATCGTGTCTCTGAAATAAAGGATCTGCTCTTAGAGAAAAGGTCCATCAGTGTGAATAAAGGATCAGTGATTGTGTTTATCACACAGAGCAGAGTCTAGAACATTAAACTACTGACAGAACAGACCACAGATTTAGATAAACAAAGAGAAGAATTTGAAACTCAGCTTTACCTTACAGATAGAAGATCATTATTTCCTTGAATATTAAGATTTAAATCACAGTTGATGAGGTTCTTTTGTCCAGCAACGTTAACAGTGTCGTGTTACAAACACTGACTGCAGCTAGCTTTTACTTTCTCTTTTCATGGGGTAATGGAAAGAAGGATGGATTGTTCTTTACCAGAAATAGGAGTAAATTTCCACTGCAGATCTGGAATAACACGTATCTCACTATACCAGTAAAACCTGCCTAGAGTTTATGTTTAAACTTTTCATACTCACACGAACATATTTACTCAAAGAAAGGAAGTTGATTTGAAGAAGCTGGATAAACAGTGCAATATATTTACATTTCAGATTCTATTTGTCCCTCAGGTTCTACAGGGTTTTTGTGTTTTCACTCTAACACACTATCTGTACAATGTCTATAATTACACAATGTCCAGAAATTATGTACAATAAATCATTCACTGCCTTGTTAAGGAGTCTACAGATATCTGACCGAGCTGAAGCACCTCATAAATAATATAAAGTTTCTGTAATAATAATAATAATAATAACCTACTAATCTTAGATGTGTAGATAATTACGAACAGTAGACAAGTCTTTACGTGATAAGTGAGGGAAGCTCCACCATTGTAAAATCGGCCACTCGTTTATCCTCAGCTTCTATCCAACAAAGGAGAGGAAATAAGTCTAAATCACATACACAAGTTACACTAGTTAAAATACAGATTTGCATGTATACTTACACACCCAGGTGCAGCTTCTGAGAGCGAGGAGGGAAAATTGTAAAGACGGCCACTCAGTCTGGCTTAACAAATAACTGAAGATAGAACAATTACATTTAACAACTACAAAACTAAATACAAAAGGAGAAGACAAAGATATTCATAACAAATATTTAGAAGGCTTACTTTCTAACCAGGAAGATACTTTGAATGTTGATTCGGAGCTATTAAGCTCACGTGTTCACAGCCACACGAGGAAAGGCCGCTAAGAAAACAAAGTACAAATAAGCAGACCAACGGTGTTCTACAGAGGGAAACGTACAATTGTCTGCCTCTTTAGCCAAAAGTTTCACTGTTTAGCTTCCACACCTGGGCCAACTCCACCATCCATGTGATGTCCACGCCACAAGCATAAGTGCCAATTAACCTGAAAGGGATATAATACGGTAGGAATTTGTTCCTTCTGGCTAACCATTCCTACTGTAATATACTATAAGCACCATCCATGTACTTGGCCACTGCCAATCAACTTTAGTAAAAAATGAGATGGAGTAATAGAGCAGTAATCTGCTACATTTTCAGGGTAAAGTTTTAACTTGTTTTAACTTGTGGATGCAGCATCAGATTGGGTTTACTGGTTTTGTGTTCCTGAGCCCATGCAGTGATTTTCACTACAGAATATATCTGAGTTTAACACAGTGCTGCCTGAGGGACCACAGATCACCACCATGTGGTCTCATACTCGGCCTTGTGCTTTGTGGATTTTCTGAATGATATTGTGTTCATTAGATGCTGAAATCTCCGGAGTGGGAATGAACTATTTGCCCATGCAGTTTTCCACAGAGTCCCTTAACATCTTTACTTCTGAAAGACTCTGAGACTCTGACATGATCTTTTTATACTCAATCATGTTATTGATCTGTTGCCAATTAACCTAATTCAGGGCTCTCAAGTCCAACCCCCCAGAATAAAACATTTGAAAACTTAATATTTGAATTAAACTAAACATATTAAATTATACAATGTAGTGCTGTTGGTTAGTAGCCTTATTTTTCTGAGATTTAATTACACAGAAGTTATGATAAATTCATTATTTTATAAAATGTCATAAAACCAGGGCCCCCTGGCACCATCTCAGGGCCCCCAGTTTGAGAACCACTGGCCCTAGACTACTTGTTCTGAGCAGGTGTTGTCAGTAAACAGGCTGTAAAACTGTTGGCTAAGTTACAGACACTGATGAAAAACTCCTGCTGATGATCTGGGAAACGTCTCTAACAGCAGTCACAATGTCATTGTTTGTGTCAAACAAGTTGTGAATTTGTTGTAACATTAAAACAGGAGATCATGACTTACTCTGTGCTCAAAGTGATGCTCGCAGCTCCAGTGCTTTTCTCTGTGGGTGAACGAGGATGATGATGAACAATTCCAGGATCTGCTTTTTTTTCATTGGTTGTTGCGTTAAATCTTACCCAGATACAATAGTGCTATTTTCTGATTGGCTGTTGTGTAGCCTCTTGTTTTGATTGGCTGATAAATGTCAGGCTCGACTAAGAGCTCCAGGGCAGACGCGCTTGGTTCCTGCCCGGTTCCATAGAGACAGCGGTGCAGACTGATACATTTTGGGTGCTGCAGCGTATTAAATATATGATAAATAGTATATATATATATATATATATATATATATATATATATATATATATATATATATATATATATATATTAAATACGATGTGTGGCAGGAGAACGTGAGAAAAGACCCAAATGAGTGACTGTCACTCTCAATGCGTGACACTTGATAGACCTGCTAATTAGTTGTGAGATCACAAGTTTTTTTTTGTTCTTTTGCAGTACACAATTTATCCAGTCTTTTTTCCCCCAACTTAAATCACTAAAACAAAGTCAACATTTGATTTGTCGTCTTTATGACTTCCAATCGAACATAACATTTAAATGATTTGCAAGAGTGTGATTGCTTTTATTTACATTTTACACAAGCTTTTATTGTCATTTGATCCATATTTATCTGACACAGTACACAGTGAAATAGGACAACGATCTACAGGACCATGGAGCTACACAGAATAACACAGAGGACTGAGAGTAAGTTAGTCCTAGACACATGAAGTGTATTATCAGACTCATATTATCATATGATCAGAGTACTTTTATCACTTATCACATCTTATCATAATTCAGGTTCAGTTCCACAGTTACAGATGAACTTTACTGTAGTTTACAGTAAAGCAGTAAAAATAAGGAGTGTCTTTGGGTCAGTGAAGGAAGGCTGAGAGTCAATCAGTGAAATCTGTCCTTCACAGCTTATTCTGGGCATCAAACTGAAATGTTCTCCTCACAGTTGAAGAACATTGAGATGATCTTTGTTGCTTTTCTCTTTGTAAAATAGATTCTGTACTTTATAAGGCGAATCTCTCGGCTCACAGAAGGTTCTGTACTCGTGATCACACTGAAGTTTCCTCAACGTGAGAAAAGTAAACACATGAGGAAGGACATGATGAGGATCTGAGGCTGAGGGCAATTTATTCCTGCTTCACCTGGAAACAGACACATTATTTATTCTTAATATTATTATATAAAATCTTAATACGTCTGAGTAAAAACGTGATAAACCTTTTATCTGAAAAAAAAGTCAAAGATAAATGACGATCCTCAGGATTTCTAATTTATTTAAATTGGTATAGATATTAACTCACCTGAGGGAGCTGGTTTTACGTCTTCCTTTTTTTGGGGTTTTGCTTTGGAGGAAAAATTAAAAGAAGAATTTTAGACACATTCACTTCTTCACTTCTCTACAGATATAAACATTTACTTCATGACCACAAATATATAGTATTATGTAAAATGTATAAATACTACATTTAGTGAAGCAACATATAATCCATATATTAACAAATCTGAATGGAGTGCGCAGACCTACACCATATACACACTCTTACAATATATATCTATCAGACTGTTTACATGCTTTTTACACATGATGTCTCACATTTCAGTTGATTGCTGTTTTGCACAATACTTTACATTACCTCATGTAACTAACTGCTGCTATAATACTAATGTGTTCATTCCAGTATTTCTGCACACACAATATTGAACATACAGTATTTACACTGTTCGGTGCTGCATTTGTGTATTGTCTTTTATGTAATGTCTTGTATTTTTTGTCCTGCACTATCTTCTGTCCTACACTGTCTTTTTGTCTTTTGTCTCACACTGTGTACACCAGGTTGCACAGATGCACTTTATGTATCTAGGACTACTTACTTAAGTCATTAGCTCTGTCTTTGTTTTATGTAGCACCCTGATCCTGGAGAAACGTTGTGTCATTTCACTGTGTACTGTAACAGCTATATATGGTTGTAATGACAATAATGATTTGTTCAGAGTGAAAGGATCACAAACACTGGATCACTTTCATTTATTCTACATTTATAATGTTTTAATCAACTGGAAATGGAAAGTGAAGATATTTTATCAATGTCAGATCAGAGTTATTGGTTAAGAACCATTTCAGTACTTTATCAGATCACAAGGCTCTTAGATGAGGATTGAGTGTTGATTATTGAGAGGAAGTGACTGAGTGTGTGCTGAAACAGTAGTGAAATACAGGACAGGAGGTGTGTGTTCTCCTCACTCAGTCTAACACAGCCATGAAAAGCTTTAGAATGATCTGTGGGAACATTAAACTGTGTAGTTCTCTCTCAACCAGGACTGAAAAACACTGACATCTACAGGAAACATGCTGCTCAAGTCACTCAGTAACTTTCCAGACATTTTAAACTTTGTGTACTGATATGTGTCGTACTCAGTATCGTCTGAGATTAATCCACTTACCAACAACTGACAGTTTAACCTTCTGGACCAAGACAGATTCCTGTGTGTCTGTAATTAACATGGAGCTGCTGTAGATCCCTGTATCATTAACACTGATGTTCTTCATCACTAGGGAACAGTTTCCTTTAAGCAGCTCATCCTCAGGAACGTCCACACGACCCTCATATCCTTCACCCTGATGTGAATCTTTACCCTTTCGCTCAAACACAGTCTCAGTATCGATAAACCACACAACGTAAGGAGTTTTGAAGGACAGATGACTCCAATCACACGGCAGGACAGCTGTGGAACCCACTGGAGCTGCTATCTGAAGAGCTTCAGAGACACAGAAAAACCTTTTAGGAAATGATCTGATGTTAGGAACTTTATATTTTTATTTCTTTTATAGAAACTGATTGTTTTTGTTGTCCTGTGAGCTTCATATCTGATCACTTGTTCTTGTCCACATGAAAGTAAAAGTGTTTTAATTGTTGCTGCAGGATCTCAGTCCTGATGAACATCTCTAATCTCACCCAGATGACCTCTGAACCTTTCTGACAAACTTTCTACAAATAAAATATTGTCTGTGTCTTATTTATGTCTGTATTTGTGTATTTTTCTAACACATCATCTGTTAACTCTAAATAAAGTATTGATTCCTCTCTATAATAGATGTTGTTATTGTTCCTTATTTCCAGCTCTGTTATCTGAGACACTGTGACTTCTATAATTAGTCAATATTTTACACTGAACACTTTACTCACCATCGACTGAGAGTCTAACTCTGTTAATTTCTTTCACTTCCACAGTGTTAATGTCCACATGTTCCATTGTAAAGGAATGGTAGATTTGGTCATCAGTAACTCTGACGTTCTTCAACACCAAGGAACAGTTTCCTTTACGCAACTCATCCACAGGAACATCCACACGACCTTCATATCCTTCACCCTGATATGTAACATCACTGATTCTCTCAAATACAATGTCTTTATTGAGCTGCCACTTAATAAATGATGTTGGTTTGAACTCTTCAGTCAGTTTACAGGGCAGGATGACTGTGGAACCCACTGGAGCTGATACAGTAACCAGAGATTCTACACTGTCTGTGGGAGAAACATTACAATCTACAGGATTTGTAACATTTGACAAAACATTGTTGTGATATTTGATTCAATAGAAGGACACTTCTGTCTTGTTGGTGTTGTAGAACCTGGTCACTCACCCACACAGGCACAGACCCATAAGATGGAAATATAAAGGAGGGACATGATGTCTGGAAGACTCTTGTGGAGTGTTGGCAGATTTTCTGAAACAAACAAACAGAGACACGTTATAAATAAAAGTGACAGAACAGCTGACTGATGTCACACACAGATCTTAATAAAACTGCTGAGGGAGAAAATTAAAAACTCAGATTTATCTCAGAGACAGAAGAACATTTCCTGTGATTCAGTGTGAATTAGATCAAGTTTATGAGGTTCTTTTGTCCCCCGTCATTAACAGTGAATCTTTTACTTTCTCTTTCTCATTATTTTAGTAAAGACTGTTAGTCACAAACTACACAATAAACACCACAGTATATTTATCTCTCTTTTCTCTTTCTCTTTAAGTAAGGATTATAAAGTTATAATAGATTAAATCTGTTCTTTCATTTTTAAACCTCGATTAATCCCAGATGTTCTTCACAGAAACACGGTTCAAGTATCAGGGCGTTTATTACAGGGCGCTGCTTTTACAGACTAGACGGTAAAATCTCAAAGAGGAAATGGAGCTCTTAGATCACAGAACAGTAAATGACTACAAAACTATATTTTTGTAATAAATCTGCGACAAAACAAATCAATGTATGAGAATAAAGGCTTAAAGGTTTAATAATTATTACATATGTGGCCGAGCGTTTAACATCGGATTCGTCTAAACTGAAATATAAGTAAATAAAGAACGAAGACTCATCGTCTGGTCTTTCTGTATTCCTCATGCCGCACCACACGGAACTCCCAGAACACAACAACAAAACAAAACCGCTGCCACCAGTGTAACCGATCGTTTAACATCGTGTTCGTCTAAATAAGGAACGGAGGATCATCGCCTGGTCATTAACTCTATACTTTATTCTTCATGGCGGCACCAACTTGGTGCTCCACACGGAATTCCGCGAAAACACCCTCCTTTGCGCATGCCCACACGCCATCTACGCAATGCAAATGCACTCAGTATAACATAAAATGCGATGTACTCCAACTTACAGATTAAGTCTGTTACACATGGAGTAAAAATGGAGTAAATGAAGTAAAAGTTAAATTGAATAAGCCAAATTCATTTCATTGTTATTTTTAAAAATCCATTATAAAATATAAAGTCTAATTGTTAGTTAATCAAACCATCTCAGATCATTTCAGCATGGTCTCGATTAAGATCTAGCAATTTTACTGTGGAACTTTTTAATAATTCCTCCTCGAAGTCACCGTATCTGGCCATATAATCACACTATTGTTGCACATTTAATTCATTATAAAATAAACATTTTAAAATGTTAGCTGATAAAACCATCTCAGCACACTTAAGCATGACCTTCTCTATGCTCACAATAAATATCAGACAAATTTACTCTGGTGTTTTGAAGTAATGTTCTTTCAAAATATGTCAGTTGCACTGGAAGAGACGGCACCAGGAGACACTGTGGGAAGGCGAGCTGATGGAGGTGGTGTAATGATCTGCAATGTTCTGATGGGAAACCTCAGGTACTGGAGTTAATGTGGATGTTAATTTGACCCATAATACCTACATAAACACTGCTGCAGACCAACTAGACCCAATGGTATCACTAAAGGCAGTGGCCTCTTTCAGCATGATAATGTTTCCTGCTACACTGCAAACATTGTTCAGGAACTGTTTGAGGAACATGACAAAGAATGTGTTGACTTGGTCTTGAAGTTCCCAAGATCTCAGCTGGATCAGGCATGTACTGGACCAATATGTCTAATCCGTGGAGACCCCACGTCAACTTACAGGACTTTAAGGATCTGTTGCTGTCTTAGTACCAGATGTCTTGTTTTTTTGTTTTTTTTGGGTCAGAACTGTTTTGTCAACAGAAGAAGAACCTACAGAACATCAGGCAGGAGATGTTTAATGTGATGAATGATTGGTCTATAGTTTATTGATGT
This sequence comes from Tachysurus vachellii, assembly GCF_030014155.1. Classification (NCBI taxonomy): domain Eukaryota; kingdom Metazoa; phylum Chordata; class Actinopteri; order Siluriformes; family Bagridae; genus Tachysurus; species Tachysurus vachellii. Next base: position 1,820,249 of record NC_083473.1, on the reverse strand, counting down.
AAAATAGGATCTTTATTCAACAGTAATAGAATGTTTATGTTTATTGACAAAGACTGAGATCTTTGATTAAACAAAGTACCATCTATGGAATTTAAAATGATGATGATGATGATGATGATGTTTCAGTGAAACCGTTTCAGCACTGTGTGTCCTGACACCTTTCCATGTCAGGTTAGATAGAAGAGTAACTGATGGTCCATGATGTGTGATCTGAGAGTTCTGCAGTAAATCAGAAGATCCTGACATGGTGATGAAGCTCCAGAGATGAACATCATCTCAGTAGCTCAGGGATGAAGTTTAAGATGATCTGAAATCCATGATGAGATCAGAGCAGACCATCTGAGAGAGGAAAGGAGAGGAGAAGCTGAGTGTCATCAGCATATGGTAGTGGTTTGTAAACACGTGTGAACACATAATGTTAGTGACAAAAACAACCTTATACCATCTTAATAATGCCAAAGATCAAATCTAAATAAAAACTCATAAACTTTTAATTAGGGATGCACCGACGCCGATTGAAGCATTTTGAGTGGATCGGGTATCGGTGTTGCGTGACCGATCCAAATTCGATACCGTGGTCATGGGCGTCGGAACCATTATATGTGGGTGGAACAGGACCCACCCACTTTTTAAGACCAATAATATCGGACCCACCCACTTTTACCGTCTTTATTCAGCATATATCTTTTTTCTATCCATTCTGCCTGAGGAATGCCCTAATAAATTAAACTCCATTTCGCGTTTTACCTACAGCATTGACCACGCTGCTGCTTCCTGAAATCCATGGGCGTCTGAACCATGTGTGTGGGACAGGACACGCCCACTTTTTATTTACTTCCGACGCCCATGCCCGTGGTGGTTAATTAATGAACAGCAAACAGGAATCGGATCGGAAGAGAAAAAGTGGTATCAGTGCATCTCTACTTTTAATGCTTTCATTTCTAGTATTCAAGTCTTTAGTTTTTATAGAAGTCTATATTTGTGTCTACTGTCAAAATTGTTTAAACCCATTTCAAAAAAATTTTCATATATAAAGAGATGGATAAATGTTTCTTAAATGTTCATAAGAGAGAATAAATAAATAAATAAATAAGTAAATAAATAAATAAATAAATAAATAAATGATTGGTGACACCTTGTGTTGTTCAGTCTCTCTGTGGCTGTGAGGCGACTGTTGCGTACGTCACACTGTCCAAATCTGATGTTGTGTTGTTCTTAGAAGATTTTCTGGTCTTTCTTTTGTACTGAACACTGGCATAATGAAGGTTTCTGTCCTGTAGAGAGATTCAGATGATGAACCTGCACTTAATTTTTAAAAATACTTAAAATATTTTTTAAGCAGAATTTCATGAGTGTCAGGTTTCTTATTCCAGAAACATTTATAAAATCTTAACCCCAATCATTTAAGCCTGAATATTTGATTGATAATGCATCATATTTACATATTTACATCATATTAAATGAGTAAGTACAGGATTTGAACAGTAGGTGGAGTTTTTGCTTTTCTTTCTCCTTTATTGCACCAGAAAATCAACACAAGTGTATTATGTGACTGAAACAGGTTTGTTTGTGTTTGAATCTCGTCTCAGTCATTTATAGAAATCCCACGGAGCCCCTTCCCTCCATCTCAGTCTGAACTTTCACCTGCACATCAAGATCATTCTCTGTGCTCAAAAAACTGCTCCATGAAAAGGAAATAAATGAAATGCTTCAAGAAACTTAAATACAAGTAAGATTAGTTTAACCAGAAGTATAAAGTAAAAGAACCTTTAGAGATCTCTTCTCAATAAATATTAAAACAGACAGAAGATTTAAAACCCCTACAGAATAACCTGCTGATCTACAGCAAACACAATTCAAGCAACACACAAGAAATCTATATCACTGGAATAATTTGGTGATGATTAGATTATAAATTTTCAATGAAATTTTCTTGAATAATAAAAAACATAAAATAAAGTTTTATTCTGTTTTCACAAAATGTTCTTAATAAATGAACCACAATCTTACAGTTCAGATGGTGAACAGAAACAAAGAGATTTGTCCATATGAAAGAAGAAAGTTATTCAGAAAGACTTTTAAAAATATAATAATTTGTTGGTAATGAATGTTTCTTCTTTACCACAGTTTCAGTATTGAATCTACTGTGAATAACAAAGGATTTTATTCATTTGATTATTTTCATGTTACAGTGTATTTTTAATAGTAAACTTAACCACATAACACTGATCTCAATATAACTAAACTAGATTAGTGAAGGACATGGAGAAGAGTCTGTGACGTCACAGTAAGAATGAGGAATTTCTTTAACACACAGGTTCATTTATGTTTCATGGTAATGTAGACAGTTCTGTACTACATCAACTCTACAGGAATAGAACTTTAAAGGATTTATAAAATATATCAGTCTGCAGTTACTAACTCCACAAATAAATAATAATAAAGCAGGTCATGTTATATAACTGTAAAGGTTTTATGTGTTTGTAACATCATATATTTTATTCTGTCTTTAATATTAAATTCCATTATTTTTGTGATTTTTTATATTTTACTTATAAATTCCACAATTGTTTTTATCTAATTACACTGTCATTTAATGTGAATGTGCATTTTATTTACTGCCGTATTTCTACAAATAAATAAATATTTGTCACATGTTTTGTCCTTTTCTTCATATCTGAAATAATTATCCACTTAGGAATTAATTCTAATCACTTACCTAGAAATTAATTCCAATACTAAAAATGTTACTGTGATGAATGCAGTAAAACTTGTTTCTGGAGGAAAATGTTAATAGATTTTTGTCCTCAGTATTAGACATTAATGTGAATGTTTTTATACCTGTTCAGTGGAGCTGGTGTCGTGACTGCAGCATGATGATAATGATGATGATAATTTTCCTGAAAGAGAATTCTGTTTTCATTAATATAAATTAGACAATAAATTTAGACACAATAAATACATAATTACCACAAAACTTCTGACTGATTCTTTAATATTTAACCTACAAGTTAAAGCACTTTTACCTTCCACCCTGCTGCAGAACACACACATGCAGATGATGATTATTAGGACAGAGATGGAGCACACACACATTATGATCATAAGTATAATCCAGATGTTCTCAGTTCCTCCAGTCTGGTGTGAATCTGAATCCTCTGATGAAGAATGAGTCTCATTTCTGCTGCCACCTAAAATACACACAGAACCACAGAGATATCAGTACAGAGTCCTCCAAGAAAATATCTTAAATAATAATCAGTATTGTGCAGCTATAATAATTATTATTGTTAAATCCAGGAAACGTCTGAAGTCTGATCAATAATAGATGTTTTGTTGAACTGTAATTCCACACATAAGACTAAAACGTGTAACTCTGAATTCACACGTGACTCTCTGGTTATTCAGACTATCATGTGTTTATAAAGTGCATTATGTGAACATCAGTGACTTCATTTCACATCTAAACTAATGCTTTAAACTATAAAAACATAAGATTAGTGAAACAAAAAGAACAGACAATTAAACAAAAAGAACAAAGTCTAAACTGACCAGTGATCTCTGTTTGGACTTAACTGTAAAATTAATGGACCTGCAAACTTTTATAGATAAAGTGATGACTATGACACCATACAGGAGTCTGGAGCTAGACATGCGTCCCTGGTGAAAGAGCTTCTACACAATTATTAACACATTTAGTCTTGAACCTTTAAAATGACAAAAATGACCTACAAAAAGAATAAAATTCTAGTTTAATCATTTTAAAATCACATTTTATATAAATCCATGTTCATGTTTACTGTCTGTTTTAATGTGGGAAAAATTCACGTTTAATTTCTAAGTAATAATTTCAGTAAATTCTCAAAATAATTATATGTAATAACATGAAATAAATCTTAAATAAGTCTATAAATAAATATAAAAAACAAAGTACAGTATTAATAACCAATGTAAATAAAGTGTTGTTACTGACCTGTAAAGTTCAGACTGATGACTTTCCCAAACTGAATGTGTTCCTTGTTTCGACCTCCACAGTAATAAAATCCCAGATCTGTGTCTCTAACTCCAATAATCACTAAACTGACTGAACTGCTGCTTTCTGTTATAGCAAAGTGACTCTTATCATCATTATAAACAATTTGAAATATTTTGTCCAGTTTCCTTTGTTTGGTCGATATAATCTGCCTCACGCCTGATGAGTTCATGTGATACCACGATATCTCTGAATAATTAGTGATGTTACAGAACAGAGTGATGTTTTCTCCAGGATCAACAGATAACAGATCAGCTGAAATGTTCTGAAGGAGACTCAGACTGATGACACCTGAAAGATCAACACCACATGAAGAGAGAAGATTCATCAGCACTCTGTAAACCTAACACACAGATCACACTACATTACATCCATGGAGCCGCACTTAACATATAGACAATACTGTTATATTTATATTTTAATATTTTATTTATTTAACTTTATTTCAATTCAGCTTCCTGTTATAACTGAATGCATTAATCTCTCTGCAGATGTTCTGAACACTTCTCACAGCTCATGTTGATAGCAAACTTTATCAAGTCCAAAATGTAAAATAAATAAATTAATTAATTAATTAATTGATTAATGAACTCACCAATCATCAGCAGTAGATTAAACCCACTCAGGAACTCTGCCATGTCTAACACACATCCTCCACTGAACATGTGAACAGACACTTAGTGGAATAAAAAGTCTTCTGTTTCTGCTGTTTTCCGGTTTAACTTCTTCAGCCACGAGACTCTACATCCTGTCTCCTGTTCTGTTCTGGTGTTCAATAAGCTTCTGAAATCTCATTTTATATTCTCACATTTATTCTTATAACTCATTAGTTTATTAGTTACTTTAATCTACTGTCCTGACTGTTAGAGCTGAAATGAATAGATGAAGGATGAATATAGAGAAGTTACCAGTCAGAACAGAGTTAAAACCAGGAACTCCATCATTGTGGAACTGTTTTCTCGGCTGTCATGAAACTCTTTGTTAGGACTTACAGATCAAATCATACTCAGGTTTTACTTCAGGTGTTTGTTGGTTCTATGTGAATGAATGTTTTCACGCAGCCAAACCCAGGACACTGCTGTTGTGAGACGGTGATGTTCCCCACTGTCCCTCTGTGCAACACATGAATTAGAGAATATTATTATTTACTACAGTAATTATTTCTTGCTGTCTGTATCAGTTTAACTTCATTATAGATGAGTTAATGTGTGATTTCTGTTATTTACATTATTAATACAGATCACTGGTCTGTTTTATTAATTATACAGTCAGTACTGAGGCAGGATGGTGGAACAGTGCAGGATTCTACAGACACCTTCACACTAACATATTAGTTTAAACAGCAGTAATGAATAAAGTCTGGTGTTTAGGAGCATTTCAGCTTCATGGTAAGTTACAATGCTGATGATCAGTAAATGATGGACAGATTCAGCACATTACAGTGTAAACAACACACACATCTCTGCTGCATTCAGGCAGAATTTCATCTCTCATTTAGTCCAATAAATAAATCTGAAGTTTATAGCTGCAGATATGAGATTGTACTCGTTAGTGGAGACCACAGGATTTAATAACATGTCCAGTGTTACAGAGAGAGTAAGATTAAGAAAAGCTCTATGTTTATACACCATAAGTCCAGTAAAAGGGTCTGATGGGGCTTTAGGTAGACAGACCTGCATGAAACCACAAAGTCAAGCTCATTTTTCATTTTCTATTTTTTGCTGCTGGAGGTTTAACCACACAACAGAGGAAACAGCACAATGTTGGGTACAAAAACACACCCTGGGCAGTCTTTAACCTCAAAGTGTTAGTAGAAGCTTGTAGGTTAAATCTCCTAAATAAATAATACATTTTAGACTCATGAACATTAATTTATTAAATCCAGACCTGCTTCTGATCCTCTGTATGTTCAGCACAATCAATAGTCCCATCTCTTGACCTCACAATTATGTCTCTTCTCCTGTGTACCTGTGTGTATAACACTGTGTGTATATACTGTATAACAACTAACACACAATCCTCTGACAGAGTATTAACATTTAGTTAAAAATCACAGAAATCTAATCATGATGTTTCTCTGCTGCTTAGAAAGAGCTGTTTTAGATCAAGCTCTGAAATAAAAGAGGAGAAGAGGCTTCTGTTGTGTTGTTGGTGGTAATAACCACAGATTGTGTAGAGAACAGAAACACACAAGTGTCTAAACTGTGAGATCTGCTCTTTACTCAAACTCTATTCAACTCTCACTGACTTCAGTGTGTAAAACTTTTACATTAAAATCCATTAAAATCTGATGACCTCATGTAAATAAAGTCTGATTTAAATTATTTAAATGTTAAACCTTATATCAGGTCTTGTTTTATATAACTGATCACAATCCCTTACATCATGTGTGTCTAAGTAGCTGTTGGTAATGAATCATATACAGTCAGGGTCATAAATGGACAGTGAGACATTTACATACTCGTGATTCTGTAGATCAGTAAAATGGATGTTAAATAAAGCTGTAAAGTTGTAAAGTGTAGATCAGCTTTAATTCTGGTGGTTTAACAAAAACATTAATCATTTATAAATTATAGCCATTTTTACAGTCCCTTCATTTTCACAGGTTAAAGGTAACTGGACGATTGACATTGATAAACAGTTTGATGGTCAGTTGTGGTCTGTTTCCTAATTAAGAGATAAAAGATCTGGAGATGATTCTGGATGTTATTGAGTTTGTATTTCAGTAACTTCAGGATGTGGAGG
>NC_083473.1:1683471-1808471 GCF_030014155.1 Tachysurus vachellii | reverse complement strand
ACAGGAGACTAAACACCTGGAGAGATGGTGCCAGGAGAACAATCTTCTACTGAACATCAGCAAGACTAAGAAGTTGGATAGTGGACTTCAGCACAAAGCAGGAGCGGTCATACCAACCGCTAAACATCAACGAGACCCCAGTGAAGAGAGTGGACAGTTTCTGGTACCTAGATGTTCACATCACACAGGACCTGTCTTGGTCCTGTCACATCACCACCCTGGTGAAGAAGGACCGTCAGCGTCTGTACCATCTGAGACGCTTAAGGGACTTCAGACTACCCTCTCAGGTGCTAAAGACCTTCTACACCTGCACCATTGAGAGCGTCCTGACGGGTAGCACCACTTCCTTGTTCAGGAACAGCACCATGCAGGACAGGCGAGACCTCCAGAGGGTGGTGCGGTCGGCTGAACGTACCATCCACACCGAGCTCCCTGACATGCAGGACATCTACAGCATGCGGTGCCGGAACAGAGCCAGGATGATTGTAAAGGATCTCAGCATCCCAACAATGGACTCTTTTCTTTGTTGTGTTCAGGGAAACGCTTCCGCTCCCTGAAAGCAAACACAGAGAGAATGAGGAGAAGCTTCTTCCCGCAGGCCATTTGGAGTTTAAACCAGTAAAAACACCCAGGGTCTAGCACTGGACCTCTCTCTCCACCCCCACTGTTCTATGCACCACCCCTTTTTTGCACTGTGACATTAATTCTATACAGTCACTGTCACTTTAACCATGGACTTGCACAGCACAGCGACACTTTATACACTATTTACACACCATACTGCACCTGGCCACTTTAAGGACAATCTTTACATACACATTTATATGTATATTTCTGCATATGTATATACATTATTTCTCCATCTATATTTTCATATTTTTATATAGTTTTTATAAAGTGCTTTTTTAATATTCTATTATTATTATTATTTTTTTTTTGTTGCTTTTTTTTATACTTTTTATTCTTATACCGGACAGTTGCATAAAGCATTTCACTGCATGTTGTACCCTGTATATATGTGTATGTGACAAATAAAATTTGATTTGATTTGAAAGCTGTAATGTACATGTTTGTCACCTGACTGTTATTGAGTCTGTTCTCTTACAGGACAATGATGGTGATGAGCCAAGATGTTTTTATGAGTCCAATCAGGGTTTGTGGCCAATCACTAGACATTTCTCTATGGACACATGCATGCTAATGAGTATCTAAACAATATTTAGATAAAGATTCATATAAATAATTGATAGACATCAGGCATGTCTTGACCTTATACTGTAATTTAGTTTTATAAATAATACACAATAAGGCAAGATATGCAAAAGCTTAAATAACTCGACATGAATAAAAACAGTTATCACACAGATTTAACTTTAGTTTAAATGTCATTCACTTGAACATCTAAATGTCTGTAGTAAAAGTGACTGCAGTCAGACCTTACGATATTGCGCTATTCCAGCAATGCAATATATGGATCTCCATTCTTACTTTGTGACTTTGTGAGCATTCTCTTGATGGTCTGGACTGTTCTTTCTGCTTGTCTGTTAGACTGAGCTTATCCTGGACTAGATGTTTTGTGCTTGAACTCCCGGTTTTCTGCAAAAGACTTGATTTCTTTACTGGCAAATTGTCCAGTAAATTGTCTTTACTGACCATTCTCCAATATTAACTCATCGGGTATACCATGTCTGGCAAACAGTGATTCCATTGCAATGATTATACATCTGCTTGTAGTGTCATTCAGCTTTGATATCTCTGGAAACTTGGAGTAGTAGTCCATGCACAGCAAGTACTTGAAACCATTGTGTTGAAACAATCAGAACCGACATCTGCCCATGGTTTGCTCTGTAATGGATGGGGTATTAGTGGATCTTTTGTTTGGATCACTGGTAGCTGTGAGGTCACGTTGTTTATCTCTAGCTCTTCTTCAAGCAGGTCTTAAGTGTGTTCACTTTCTACTTTAACTTCTCTCCCATATACATATTGGTAGAACTTTTCACATCTGTTTACAATTGCAGCTAGTTCTTTCTCAATTTGTGCATATTGGCGATGTTGGCAATCGGTGAGTGCTCTTCATCCATAGGCTGTTGGTCTCTGGCCTTGTAGCAAGACTGCACCCATGCCCTCGGAGCTGGTATCTACTAACAATGTTAACGGTTTGTATTTAAATGTTGGTGCATTTGTTGCTAGAGCTTTAAGGTTCTGTCATTTTTCTCTTGTTCATTTCCCCAGAACCATTCAGTCTGCTGTCAGTAGGTGAAGTTCTGATCTGACATTTCTTTTTCTTCAGCTTGAGGTTATATTCTCTTGCTCTCTGGAGCAGTTTTCTCAGTCTGGCATCATGCTCTTAGATGATCCAGTCTCTCAGTTGTCACAACATCCATATCTTCAGTCATCTGTTCTACAGCTATTTGGAATACTTTGGATGCTGATGATATTCCAAAAAGGTAAATCTTCCTATAGTCATGTTGAATTGTTCATTTGGCATATATAACTTCTATATGCATATATAACATAACTTCTTCTACAGTGTGTAATGAATAGTGTTCACGTTTAATTCTCTTGGCTGTTTGTCTTTCTATTACATTCATCTCTTCCATCCCGTGCAGTTCTTCAATTATTCTTTCTTTCAGTACAACAGGAACTTTCGGTGGCACATACAACAGGTTTTACTGATGGATCAACTTGAATGTGATGATATCCAGGCTTGCATCTGAGACCACTGAATAGATCTTCAAACTCTTTCAGAATGGCATCATCATCATCATCATCATCATCATCAGACACTTCATGTATCCATTTTATCATAACTAATCATAACTTTGGTATGTGGATCATTAGCATCTCTTTCATCTATCTGGAACTGAATCTTGTGTTTTTGATCTTTGTACTCACAGGTTATCTGTTCCTGTCCCAATGGCGACATCTGGTGTCCAGAATATGTAATTTCACTTGCTTGCCTCTTACTTTGAGCACTTCACACTACTCTACTTTTTCATTCTGTGTCTCAGAATTAACATACTGTATGTTTTTTACTTTGTTTATTTAAACTTCTATATTCAAATATTCATATTTGTGCCACTTTCCACTGCCTGTTCAAGCGTGTGCACTTACAGCTTCTGACATCATGTAATGTTGTTGTTGTTGTTTTAAATATTCACACGACACACCAGTGGTTGTAAAACTCTCTTCTTTAACATGGTGCCTCCTGCTTCTTCATACACACCTCCCACCTACAGCTTACATCATTACCTATTATACATTATAATAAAATACATTACAGGCTTCATCTTCAGGAGATTTTAGTGCAGCAGTACAACATCCTCTCTCGAGCATCACAAGAACTTTCATTATCACTTACAAGGTTGTTTATCTGATCTGAATGCAGTCACTTTTACTACAGACATTTAGATGTTCACCCAAAGTGAATGACATGTAAAGTTAAATTTGTGTAATAACTGTTTTTATTCATGTCGTGTTATTTAAGCTTTATTGTGTATTATCTATTAAAATATTACCAGATCGATGCTTCCCTGATATCGTATTATATTAAGCTTTATCTAAATATTGTTTAAATACACATTAGCACATGTTTGGCGCCCTCTAGTAGCTCTTTAGTGAAATACAAATATGTTGCATGTTTATTGGCCATTTAAAATGGTGGAAAATATTTGATTCCACATTTTAATAATTTTTAGGAGAAGCCATGATCTTTGTGTTGACTAAAAGCAATCCCCTGTGCTACTGTATGTGTACAACATTCTCCAGGTGATTCAGGAAGGAATTTTGTCTTGGCAATGTTACAGAGACCTGATCCTCACCCACAGACCCCAATGGCCCTGTCTCTCTTCTCCTGTTTACTCTTTCAACTCTTCTACCTCTCCTTCTGGCTTAAGACCCTGGAAGAGAGAAGAGGCTTGTGTACTTAAGTGAATATGAACACTATGTAATGAAGGACTTAATGCTCATAGAGGTGGTGAACAGACCTGGGGAGAATTCTTGAATAGGTCTTGAGTAACTTGTAATTCTAACTTTTCACTTCTAATGTCTGTACATGTGTCTTATCTGGATGCATTATATAGAATGATCTCTCTAAAGTGACAAGATGTCCTTTTCTGAAATCCTTCAAATTCACTCCATCCAGCAGGTGGCAGCAGAATCACACTGTACATGTGTTACACTCCTGCATTACTGTAGAAACATTCCTGTTAGTTAAAATAAATCAGTTGTAGGAAAAAATCACGAGTAGATTAGTAGAAGTAGTTTGTCACATTGTATTTCCATCAAAATCAGACATTAGACAGCATTAATTATTTAGTACACAGCTTCTGTAATGTTGTAATCAGCTTGTAGGAGGTTCTCTGCTTATTGTGATCTTCATGCTTGTCCTTATCTGGGCCATCAGGAGACACTTGTGTAGGTCACAGAGGTCAAATCAGATGGTTCCAGCTCAGCTTCCTGCAGAGTGAAATGTAGGTTAAAATGAGCTTGAAATGGCAACAGGACCTTTTTACTTTGCTTTAATAATGACATGATCTCAACTTTAATTTTCTTTAAGCTACATTTCATCATGTAGGTTTCTGGTACCTTATTGTTTGAGTCCCAGGTAGAAAAACCATCTGAAAAAGGAAACAAATACACATTTCAGAACACAGTTTTTCACAATACCTAAAGTTTTTGTTACACACAGTCATTGTGCACGAGTGTATACAGGCTGCTGTATGACCTGCCACGACATGGTATAATAAATACATTAAGGAACATGTGTGTGACAGGGTGAACATTGTGAAAGTTGGTCTTTAAGATGAAAGTTCTCACCCTGTAGCTTGGAACAGTACAAAGAGGAACAGATGACAGTTACTGAGACAGAAACTGCACACACACATGATAGGATTATAATAATAAGTCCACGGTGTGCAGGAAGTGCAGATTCTTGTGATTGATCAGTCTTATGATCATCTGAAACTCAGAAACACCATAAAGTCAGCTCAACAAGGAAAGTGTATCATGGTTGCTGTCTTTGCTGTAAAAAAGTGTAGATTTAACTGTAAAATACAGTACAGTAGAATACACAGTAGAAATACAGTAGAAATGCTACAGTCGCAAAATAGGCAATAACTGTAGAATTTATGGTAAAAACCTGTAAAACAGAAAAACAGTAACTTTTGCCTTCTTAAATGCTCACCAGTCTTTATTTAAAATTATTGGGACCACATTGATGTTTTAAATGGATTATGATTATTGATTTAGGTTTTTATCAGGACAAGTCAAGCTTTTATTGTCATTTCAACCATATATAGCTGTTGCAGTAAACAGTGAAACTAAATAATCAATTATTATAACATTAATCTTAATAGTTTCTTACAGGAGAAATGTGAATGTTTATTATCTGTACAGTGTAACTTATATTTCTTAAATCTACAGCTAGTGTGATGAGATGATCGTATCACAGGAATTGTTTAATGAATTCATAATGTCTATTTAAAATAAAAACATTGTTAACTGGATTTAACATATTTAACATGTTTTATTTATGTTAATGGAAACTTTTAAATGTTAAATTAGACAGTTCTGAGCTGTAAAAGCATGGTTATGAGCCGTAATTTTTACAGTGTAAACCTTGAGGTTTACTATTTATAACAACATAGACATGTAAATTCAACAAAATATACAGCGCATAAACAAAAACAAATCTAAATACACATTAACATTAACCACACAAATAAGACTGTCACAAATTCACTGTGCAAAATATTTCTCTCAATAATAAACGTGTTTTTTTCCACTGAAGGAAACTAATTCTACAGAATATAAAGACGTTCTTTACATTGTTGGTCAGGGGTGCACATAATTTTGGCCAAATAGAGTATTTGGTAAGTTGCATCCACACTGCTGATTCACTGATTCATAATTTTCAACTCAGAAAAATATCTTAAACCCATAGATCCTGAATATCTGAAACCACGAATCTAAAAGAAGAGAAACTATAAAAAATAACCAAATTAAAAAACAATAAAATGTTTGTTTGAGTAAATCAGTAAAATTGTTTGCATTGTTTTGTTTGAGTAAATCAGTCTTACAGTCTTACATTACAGTCTTCGTTCATCTGTTTACACCTACATTCTGTTTTATGTCTATTAAAATAGACAGGGAACTATAATAAAATAAATAAAGTATTACTAACCTGTAAAACTCAGTCTGATGGGTTTCCCAAACTGAATGTGTGTCTTATCCTTTCGACCTTCACAGTAATGAAATCCCAGGTCTGTCTGTCTAACGTCAAAAATCACTAAACTGCAAGTTTCTGTTACACTAAATTGACTCTCGTTCACATTATAAGTAGGAAAAAACTTTTTAATCAGCCTCCCCTGTTCAGCAGATATCAGCAGCTTCACCTCCTCAGATCCCAGTCGATACCACAGTATCTGAGTATAATTAGTTGTAATAGATATGTTACAGTGCAGGATGATGTTCTCTCCAGGATGGACAGATACGGTGTCTATTGGAATGATCTCAAGGAGACACGGTGTAAAGAAAGCTGAAAGAACAACACATTAAGTGAACAGATTCATGATCACTCATCTAGCTTGAACACTCACACTAACACAGCTCATGATTTACTAATCATTTATAGTTTGCTATAAATTAATTTGTTAACTCACCAAACAACATCTGTAGAATTAACATAGACATAAATTTGTCCATTTCTCACACACTTTCTCCAGCGTACTGAGAACAAGTGCTGCTCTTTACACACATCTAGTGTGAAGAAAAAAGATCAAGTCTGTCAGCAACATCCTGTTCTGTTTTTTCTCTCTCATCCTCTCTTAGTTCTTACAAGTTACACAGATCCAGACACACTTAGCAGTTCATCAGTTTGCTTTACATGTAAACAAAGGTTTTTAGAAGATGCCTTTATTATTGTCACATATAAATTGCAGCACAGTGAAATTTGTTCTTCACACATCTCAACTTTAAGGATAGCCATAAAAAGCATTTTAGTACATTTTGTACTGTGTACGATTGTGTGATAATGTCAGTACTTTGGCCATGTGCATTTGTTTATGTTTTGTGTCACTTGTCTCTTCCTGCCCGCTTCTGCACACATGTTCCTCATGTTTCTGATTGTCCTGTTTATTTAGTTGAGCCACGTTGCCTTGAGCAGCGCGGAATCCTCTGTTGTCTTCTGTTTTGTCCTGTAACCAGTCTGTGTCCATGTTTTGTGTTTTTTATGTTAATAAATCCTGTTTTAGCTATCCTGCATTTGGGTCCGTTTTTATTCCCTGCGCCATGACAGATAATAAAATTGGAATTTGATTTAGACACACATGATGTAAAGGACTGTGGTTTTAGTTGTATAAAATGAGACCTGATACATGCTGTAGAATTTAAACCAGCTTTTATCTACATCATCAGACAATGGTTTCTAGTGTAAATAAATGTAGTTAAGCTGACGTCAGTGGCAATTGAATTTGTTGAGTTTGTTTGGTTATTATACCAACAACAGATGCAGAAAAAACTTCTTCTCCTCTTTTATTTCAGAGCTTGATCTGCAAAAACAGCTCTCTTTTTTTTAAGCAGCAGAAAAAATTCATGATTAGATTTCACTGTTTTTTTATATTAACACTCAGTGATTTGTGTTAGTTTTATATACAGCATTAATCTCTACACTGATCATTCACATCTTGCTCTGTCAGCTATGTATATGTTAATGATTTAAAAATATAATCTAATTTGTTTACATATCATCATTTATGTTTTTTTTTTTATTAAAAATCAGTTAAATTAGTTTAGCTAATAATTATCACCTACTAACATTACTAACTGCTACTAAGACCTTTGAGGTTAAAGACTATGTGTTTTTATCCATCAATGTGTCATTTCCTCTGCAGTGTGTGGTTTTAACATCAGCAACACTGAAAAATGAGTCTGTTATTGTGGTTTCTGTGCTTGATCCTGCAGGTCTGTCTGTCTAATCCCCCATCAGACCCTTCTGCAGGTCCTGGGTTTAGGGCTGTAATTATACACACTATTTAAATCTGATAAAATTCAATACCGTGTCCTGATCTGACATTGATAAAATATCTTCGCTTTTCATTTCCAGTTGCTTAAAATATTAAAGATGAACACGGTACAATAACTGTAATGTATACAGTGTTTGTCTGATCCTTTCACTGTTAGCTGGGCTTTTAAATCTTTGTGTCTTATGTTTGGTTCATCCTTTGTCTCTGCCCCTGTTTTGTCACTGCATATGTTCCTTGTGTGTCATGATAAATTTCACCTGTTTGTGGATTTTGTCCCAACCATATGCCACAATTAGTTCTACTTGACCTTAGTGCTGCATTCAACTCTATAGATCACAACATTCTCCTACTGTAGATCGCTTACAAAATCACACAGGTATTCATGGACAGGCTTTAAGTTGGTTTAGATCCTACCTGTCTGATCGATATCATTTTGTAGAATTAAATGGTGACTCCTCCAGTTTATTACTAGTTGATTATGGAGTCCCTCAAGGATCAGTCCTTGGACCCCTGCTTTTCTTAATATACATGCTTCCATTAGGGAACATTATTAGAAGACATGGGATTAATTTCCACTGTTATGCTGACGATACACAGTTATATATCTCATCAAAACCAGATGAAATAACTAAATTGTCCAAATTAACTCAGTGCCTTAGAGAGATAAAAGACTGGATGAGCTGTAATCTTCTGTTATTAAACTCTGATAAGACAGAAATACTAATTATCGGTCCAAAAACCAGTACACAGAAACTCACAATTCAACTTCCATTTAGAGGGATGTTCTTTTACTAGTAGCTCGACAGTGAAAGACCTGGATGTTATATTAGACAGCAACTTGTCTTTTGAAAATCATATCACCCATATTACAAAAACAGCCTTCTTTCACCTTAGAAATATTGCCAAGCTGAGAAACATCCTGTCTGTATCTGATGCTGAGAAGCTAGTTCACACTTTCATGACCTCTAGACTGGACTATTGTAATGCATTACTAGGTGGTTGTGCTGCATCTTTAATAAATAGGCTACAGTTAGTCCAAAATGCAGCTGCCAGAGTTCTCACTGGGACAAGAAAGTATGACCATATAACCCCAATTTTATCATCTCTACACTGGCTACCTGTTAAGTTTAGAATTGATTACAAACTGCTGCTACTTACGTACAAGGCTCTTAATGGTTTAGCTCCCATGTATCTAACTAGTCTTCTAACACGTTACAATCCTTCACGCTCTCTGAGATCACAAAACTCAGGACTTCTGGTAGTTCCCAGAATATCTAAGTCTACTAAAGGTGGTAGAGCGTTTTCTTATTTAGCTCCCAAACTCTGGAATAGTCTTCCTGATAGTGTTCGGGGCTCAGACACACTTTCCCAGTTTAAATGTAGAATACAGACTTATTTCTTTAGTCAGATGTACACATAATACATCCCATAATATTGTGCACTATTACATTAGACTTGCACATTTTATGAACAGCAGCTACGTTAATTCCTCTCCACTGCTTCTCTCTTTCTACCCATCCCGAGGCAGCCAGACATTGTACCAGCTCCGATCGTCTTCCGTGCGATGAAGATTTTGGACGTCCACTGAGATGAGGCCGACTCTGAGGACTCTGAGAATCCTGAGGCATCTAGAGATCTACCAGCTCCAGTCAGACTCTGAACTCCATGTGATCTTTTGCATCAATACAACATCTGTTTGACTGTATATTTATAATCACACCCTCCAGTGTCACCCATATGAGGATGGGTTCACATTGAGTCTGGTTCCTCTCAAGGTTTCTTCCTTTACCGTCTAAGGGAATTTTTACTTGCAACTGCTGCCTGAGTCACCTCAGACTTGCTTATTGGGGATATATACAGTACATACACGTTGTGAACTAAATCTATCTAATATTAATCTTGAATTTTGCATTCTATTAATCTTTATTATTCTTTATATTAACCTTTTGTTCTATGTTTATGTTCTGTAAAGCTGCTTTGAGACAATGTCAATTATCATGTCTTTGGCCTGGACCTCATTACCGTGTTTGATCTTTGTTTAACCACAGCCTGTTTTTGACCTGTCTTTGTCTTTGCCCATTAAATTTGTCTACCTGGAATATATAAAAACTAACCTGCACTTGCGTCCTCATGGCCCATATCTGTTCTTTTACAGAATATTTAAACCTGGGGAAGGGGGCAGCAGCCTCTATTATTAATGTGATCCAGTTACATTATCCAGTTCCCATCTCTGTCTTACCCAGTTTGCAGGTTCTCTCTGTCTTGGGGTTAGAGTTAAGTGTACTTTTTTACACAATATATTCATCATTCATCTATTCATTCAGCAGGAAATGAAATGTTTAGGAAAGTAGATTAAAGTAACTAATAAACTAATGAGTTGTAAGAATAAATCATGTCAAAGTTTCCACAATAAACAGTAAAAATAGTGTTTAGTGCTGCTTCATCATCTGAATCTCTCTACAGGACGAAAAGATTCATCATGACAGTTCGCTGTATGACAGAAAGTTCACAGGATCTGTTAAGATCAACAAAGCTTCAGATTTGGACTGTGTGACTTACGTAACCTTCACCTCACAGCCACAGAGACACTGACCTACAGGGTGTCTATTATTATTATTATTATTATTATTATTATTATTATTATTATTATATTAATGAGAAACAGAATATTCTCATTCATTCTCTCTCTCTCTCTCTCTCTCTCTCTCTCTCTCTCTCTCTCTCTCTCTCTCTCTCTCTCATCCCAGCAGGACTGAGATGTTGTAAATCCCTGGAGATCCATCCTCATGTCATGATCTTGAGATTAATCTGGAGAACTCTCAGATCACATGGACTGATGTACTAGATCAGACTTACTTTTCTAACTAACCCAATAAAAATGTGTTTTGTCAGTTTGTGGTTATTTATAATTATATACAAATGTTGACAATAAAATTTTGCCCCATAAAGTGATCCATATTAGGTAACATTTACATTTACATTTACATTTACAGCATTTGGCAGACGCCCTTATCCAGAGCGACGTACATAAGTGCTTAAATCTCTAACATTGAATACATTAATGCTGGCTCACTAAGTTACATACTTAAGATACCATGAGTTTAAAACATTTGTTCAAAGTTACAATGAAAGTGTCAAAGGTGTGTTTTTTTTTTTTTTTTTTTTTTTTTTTTTAAATGCAAAAGATAATGAAAGAAGTGCTAGTTGAAGTGTTTCCTGAATAAGTAGGTCTTCAACCGCCGCTTGAAAATAGCCAGTGACTCAGCTGTCCGGACCTCTAGGGGAAGTTCGTTCCACCACCTTGGTGCCAGTACAGAGAAGAGTCTTGTAGTAAACTTGTCTCTTACCCTGAGAGATGGTGGAACCAGTCGAGCAGTGCTGGTAGATCGGAGGGTGCGGGGTGCAGTGCGAGGAGTGATGAGGGCTTTGAGGTAAGAGGGAGCTGGTCCATTTTTGGCTTTGTAGGCCAGCATCAGTGTTTTGAATCTGATGCGTGCAGCTACCGGAAGCCAGTGGAGGGATCGCAGCAGCGGGGTGGTATGTGAGAGCTTTGGCAGGTTGAAAACAAGCCGTGCAGCTGCATTTTGGATCATTTGCAGAGGACGGATTGCGTTCATAGGTAGACCTGCCAGCAGTGCATTGCAGTAATCCAGTCTAGAAATGACAAGAGACTGAACAAGTACCTGAGCAGCCTGTGTGGACAGAAATGGTCGAATCCTTCTAATGTTGTAGAGAAGAAACCGACATGAGCGAGTCACATTAGCAACATGAGAGGAAAAGGACAGTTGATTGTCCATGGTTACCCCAAGGTTGCGAGCTGTGGCTGAAGGGGAGACCAGATCGTTGTGCAAGGATATAGCAAGATCATGACCTGGGGATGAATCACCTGGGATGAAGAGCAGCTCAGTTTTGCTAGGATTAAGCCTTAACTGATGAGCAGTCATCCATGATGAAATTTCTGCCAGACATGCAGAGATCCGGTCAGAAGCTGTGGCATCTGCGGGTGGGAAAGAGAAGATAAGTTGTGTATCATCAGCATAGCAGTGGTAAGAGAACACATGTGAGGAAATAACTTCACCAAGAGAGTGAGTATACAGGGAGAAAAGAAGAGGACCAAGTACTGAGCCTTATGGGACGCCAGTGGAGAGTCTGCGTGGAGCAGATGTCACTCCCCTCCATGTTACCTGATATGAGCGTCCTTCCAGGTAGGAAGCGAACCATTCCCAAGCTGATCTGCAAATCCCAAGACTCCTGAGGGTGGCTAAGAGAGTCTTATGGTTGACCGTATCAAACGCTGCTGAAAGGTCAAGGAGGATAAGGACGGATGAGAGATTGGCTGATCTAGCAGCATGTAGTTTCTCAGAGACATCTAAAAGGGCTGTCTCTGTGGAATGAGCTGCTTTAAAGCCAGACTGGTTGGGGTCTTGGAGGTTGTTCTGTGAGAGATAGACAGACAGTTGATTATAGACAATGCGTTCAAGAATTTTTGAAAGAAACGAGAGAAGTGATACCGGTCTGTAGTTACTGATGTCTGATGTATCCAGAGCAGGTTTCTTCAGGATGGGAATAACCCTTGCTCTCTTGAAGGTAGTTGGTACCTGACCAGATGCTATGGATCTATTGGCGATAGTTGTAATGAAGGGGAGAAGGTCTTGCGAGATGGTCTGGAGCAAAGTGGAAGGGAGTGGATCCAATGGGCAGGACATTTGCAGTAAATGCAATATTTCGCGGTATAAAATAAGACCTAAATTAAACATTAAGATAATTATTATGGTGTAAATGAGGAGTAGGTGGGATACAGGATTAAATGGTTTCGAAAATTAAAAATCTTTGATAAAACAGAACATAATCTATGGATTTTTTTAAATTTTCATTATAATACTGTTTTAATGTTTTCCTCTTATCATAAAGTATTAAAAATGTTTCATTAGAGAGTTTTTTGAATAAATGTGGCAAAGGCACTAACAGGAACTCTTTCATTTCTTACATGAGACAGTACATGGAAAGTTTTTAGAGTTGTAGCCAATGGAAAATAAAGATGATATGTCTAAGATGATAGACACATAAGGGACAGGTGTACAGAAGCAGAAAGGAATGAATTCTAGGGCAGACACGAGAACACAAAACATAAACAATAGCACATGGCACAAGACACAATGCCAGAACCCCACTAATGTCCTAGAAGGAAGTTGTTCATGGATGCCTCCCCTCAAGGCACGGTACCTAACGTGCCAATCCAACACCAGGCCAAAACATCTAGGAGGAGCAACATGTCTGAACCAGATCACATGCCCTTAGGAGCAGAAAAAAGAATAAAAAAATAAATAAAATACATAACAAAAAGTCCAATACACGAAAAACAAAAGCAAAAAAAAAGTTTGTTCTTTGGTGGTGGCTCAACTGGTTAAGGCTGTTGATTGGAGGATCAGGGTTCAAGGCCCAGCACAGCCAAGCTGCCACTGCTGGGCCCTTGAGCAAGGCCCTCAACCCTCTCTGCTCCAGGGGTACTGTGTCATAGCTGCCGCTGCAATCTGACCCCAACCTCCTCAGTTGGGGTATGTGAAGAAAAGAATTCCACTGTGCTGTAATGTATATGTGGCAATAATAAAGGCTTTCATGCCACCGTTCATGAATAAAATAAAAAGCCACCTTTCAAAAATAAGCACGTGCGGTCCGTGACATCCCTCGAGGGCAAGGATCAAGACAGCATCCCCTACAGGGAAAAGTAGGAAGAAGATCATCATCCCCCACAGGAAAGGACAAAAAGGAGTAAAGTGAAGTGAAGTGACATATGGCTAAGTACGGTGACCCATACTCAGAATTTGTTCGCTATGTTTAACCCATCCAAAGTGCACACACACACACACACAGCAGTGAACACACCCACACACCGTGAACACACACCTGGAGCAGTGGGCAGCCATTTATGCTGCGGCACCTGGGAAGCAGTTGGGGGTGTTCAGTGCCTTGCTCAAGGGCACCTCAGTCGTGGTATTGCCGGCCCGAGACTCGAACCCCCAACCTTAGGGTTAGGAGTCAGACTCTCTAACCATTAGGCCACGACTTCCCAATGTAGTTAAAATGTAGTTAAAATTTTAAATATCATGAGAGTTATATGTGCTTTCATGGTAAATTGTGTGTCAGACTAGGGAGGGACAGAACAGGAGGGCATGTCCCTACCATAAACATTCTTACCACAAATGTTCCTGCAATAAACATTCCACGTGTGAAAAGGATAGGAACTTAAGGGAGTGTTGGTGCATGTGCTTGATAAGATCTGACCTTACTGAGGTGACTGAGAAATCACATAAACAAAAGCACACACCTAGGGTATAAAAGGGAGAGCTGAATCACAAATCTTTGCCTCTTCACTGTGTAGACTTGGCACTCTACACTGTATGAAAGACGCCTTTTGCTGCAGCAAAATAAAATACCATCTTTACTTCTTTGCTTTTACTAACAACTCTGAGTTTGACTGTGTTTTTTATATGTAAATCAAAACAGCCACCACAGTTCACATAAGCATGTGCGGTCCATGACATCCCTTGAGGGCAAGTATCGAGGCAGCGTCCCCCACAGCGAAAAGTAGGATGAAGATCATAATCCCCCACAGGAACAGGAGTGAAGCGAGGTCACAGAGCACAACAAAAATTATAAGGCTGGACTCCATCCCCTGAGGACAAAAAGTAAGCCAGCGTCCCCAAACAGTAAGTGAAGCGGCGTTCCATATTGAAGCCAATGCAGGGCAATGCAGAAAAAATTCTAGGTAAAAAGCAAATGTCATGCGATAGGGTGCAGGGTTGATGCTATCCTGCTGGATCTGTACATGGCAGAATCCGTCTGTCAGAAATGGGATGATTTCACAGATAAAACTAGACCCAAAAGCAGGGAGAGCAAACAGACACGATTTATTAACACAAAATAACACCAAACTAGACAACACTGAACTGAGACCATAGACACGAGGACAACACCATGACAAGGATTCCACGCTGCCAAAGGCAACGTGGCCGGGATAATCTGGGAAAACAATTACATACATAAGGAACAGGTGTGCAGAAGTGGGAAGGAATTAAGGCCATTTGCTCTCTGTTGAGTGAATAAGGATAAATCTGGGTCAAACACCCAGAAAAAACAGGTTAATGAATTGGTCATATGATTTGTATTTTAAATGAAAACAAAATATTTTTTTAAGTGTTAAACTTAAAACTAATCACCACAATACTACAGTTCTCATAAAAGACTGAGAGCCATGATAAGTTTTAAATCCCCACTGTATCTACAGCTACATCTATGTTTTTATTTATTTATTTATTTAACACTGATTTTTTATTTCTCACTTTGTCTGTTTAATGTCCTTTACATTCAAACAGGCTGAGTTGTTAATTAATTATTTATGTGTTATGTGTGAATTACCGTAAAATTGGAGGAAAAACCTGCTTCTTTAGAAATTATATTTTAACTTAAACATTAGTGATGTTTATTTATGAGTATAACAATGGAACATGTTGAAATGTTGAACAGGATTGGATGATCTCAAATATTGGATGAAGATGACAAGAAGAGAAAGGTGACTTTCAAAGAGATTTCAGTACTTAGGCCGGATACAGAGACATCACTCATTTCTGCATGAAAGGATATCTTTATTTAGATCTATTTAGTCTTAGGCAATAGGATTGGAAACATTTTCAATGAGTATATTAATGCAAAAACCACAAGTTCTGCTATACGGTGATGTGGAAAAAGTGATCTCATTAGTGAGTCATACTTCATCCTGTTGCTGTGAGGGTGAGGGGATCTGAGGCCACATTAATTGTAAGGCCATTAATGACCATTGGTTCCTCTAGTATGAATTGAAGACTGCTATTCCAAAACAAGGATGTTGAAATAAGTTGGTTGATTGAGTAAAGGAGAAGTTAAGCTCCTCACGTCTGTCTCATCTGTTTCTTTTGTTTGATGTTAGTCAAACACCACAAATAGGGGACAAGGATTAAGTTTTCTTCAGGTTTTTCGGAAATTCGGGGTTATGAAGATGGCGGTTGCTAACCTGCCTTTCCAGAGTGTTTTTTTTGCCTTGCCCTTTAGTCTGCTATGCCGTTTAGCACATAACTGCGGATTTTTGAGAACTATCTGCGAGTCATCAGTGCTACCAGAGATACCTGGCTGGATGAGAGATGGAGAGCTGTACTGCTTAAATGCAAGGATTTTCTACTCCTTGCCAAATAATAATTGTACTACATACAAATCTGCAGAGGATGTGTTAAAAGCTTACTTCATGCTGAAAGCTAAGATTGTAAGCGCTACCAAGCACCTAATGAAACAGTTATACAGTACATTGCTGCTTTGCATGAGCCTGTTGTTTCATGTGAATTTGTCAATAGTACTGACAAAATGATTCAAGATCAGCTGGTAGAGCATGTGTTTCGTCCAAGAAAAGTCCAAGGAACACTGTACAGAGCTGTTACCATCACTAGCCAGATTGAGTCTGCAGCTGATCATGTGCAAAATCCATTACTAATCCATGTCTGTCAGGACTCAGCCCGGATTTTGGCCACGTGTTCTTGTTTTTGTTCCCTGTGACGTGTCTGCCTTGCTCTTGTTTACTCCTCCCCATCTCTGCACACCTGTTCCTCATGTGTTCATTGTCCTGTCTATTTAATCGCGACCCATTGCCTATGGCAGCGTGGAATCCTTGTCTTCTGATGTCGTCTTTGTTTCTTGTTTTTTAGTTAATAAATCCTGTTTTATTTTATGCTATCCTGCAGTTCGGTCTGTTTTTACCCCCGCGTGGCTTTCTGTGGGAATAATTTTTTTTTCTTCAGACTGTTTTTTTTTTTTTTTTTGCCTTTTGATTTTTGTTTTGTGTGTGACATGGGTCCACATTTCTTCCGGTGAGGGACGCTGCTCCGCTTCTGGTATTCCCCGGGGGGGTGCCGCCTCACTTCCTGGTTGCAGTCCCTGTCATCAGCCCGAGATTTGTTTTTGTTTTTCTCAATGTTCTCCAACATTGCCCCGCACCTGTCCATTGGGGGACGTCGCTCTACTTCCTGGGTTTCCCATGGAGGACGCTGCCCCACTTCCTGTCTGCGGGGGTGTTGCAGGCCCGTATGTTTTTTCCCTAGGGGGATTTTTATTTATTTATTTATTTTTTGCCCCATGGTGGAGGACTTTTCCCACCATCCCCCCCTCTTTCTGGTTTTCTGGACTCGTGTAGGGGGGTTGTGCTCTGCCCTTCTGCTCATCTGTGGACGTTGCTCGGCCCTTTTGCTCAGCTGTGGACATCGCTCAGCCCTCTCTGGCTGCACCGCCGTGTGCCTTGCTCTCCCCACCTGCCTTGCTGTGTGCCTTGCTCCCCCACCTGCCTCGCCGTGTGCCTTGCTCCCCCCACCTGCCTCGCCGTGTGCCTTACTCCCCCCCTCTTGGATCTCGTCGGGATTGTGGACCCCTCGGATATTGCCATGGATACGGGATTGGCGCACCGGAAGCCGCGTCTTGAGGGGGGGTACTGTCAGGACTCAGTCCGGACATTGGCCATGTGTTCTTGTTTTTGTTCCCTGTCACGTGCTCGCCCTGCCCTTGTTTACTCTTCCCCGTCTCTGCACACTTGTTCCTCATGTGTTCATTGTCCTGTCTATTTAATTGTGCCCCGTTGCCTTTGACAGCGCGGAATCCTTGTCTTCTGATGTCGTCTATGGTCTGGTCTGGTATTGTCTGCGTCTTTGTTTCTTGTTTCTTGTTTTTTAGTTAATAAATCCTGTTTTATTTTACGCTATCCTGCAGTTGGGTCTGTTTTTACCCCCGCGTCCCTGACACTGTCAGTTTACTACTTCTGTTCAAGTGGTGCAACATGCAAAGTGCAGAATGCAGGGAAAACCTACAAATGCACTTGTTAATTCTGCACAGGGAAGAAAGAAGAAGTCATGCATTTGCTGTGGTTCAGAGTCACATTTAGCTAATTCTGCTAGCTGCCCAGCTGCAAATGCAACATGCAGGAAGTGTAAAAAAGTCTGACATTACACCAAACTGTGCCGAGCTGTGCACTCGAGAGATTGAATTACCAGAAGTTTCTGTGCTGTATGCGGATTTTCCAGCTTGTACTCCCAGCATTACAAGTGCAGTAACTATTTCTACTTCTGACTCACACACTTGTGTAATGGACTTAGTTGTGGACACTGCGTCTTGTGTATCTATACTGCCTCACAGCACATATGCTCGTTATTTCAGTAATGCTGTGCTGTAGCTACCTTCAGCCAGGCTGGTGATGTATTCAAAGGCCCACATACCTGTTATTGGGTATTTGTCTGCGAACGTCTCACTAGGGTTAGGAATATCCTCCACAATTGTTCTTCATTCTACTACCCATCACAAATGGTGCTGTAGAGTGGTTCAACTGTGCTCTCAAACAGACTGCAAATGGCTATTCAGCATCATCAGCCATGGAAGTCTGCTTTAACTGACTTCTTACAGGTGTACCGTGCGACACCACATGCTGTGACTGGGACTTCACCTTTTCAGCTCCTTTATGGATGACAAAATCAGGCTATCCATTCTACCTGCTGCCCCTGTGTCTTCACACACTAACATGACTATTTGTCACAGAGTTGCACGGATGCAACACACGATGAAGAGGTACACGGATGCGAGACGGGGTACCTGCACTCCTAGGCTTCAGGTCCAGGATAGAGTGTGTGTGTAAGGAATCCCTTACATATTTTCAGGGTCACAGAAAGTTCACTGATCATCTCACAGTAACCAAAAGACAGAGAATGGGTACTGTAATAAATAAATAATGTGTGTGAAAATAAAATGAGGAGGGTGAAGATCTTATTGAAGAGCCAGAAGTCTATTCCCATGAAGCAGTGACAAAATACATGAAGTACTTTGGGTTCTTCGGAGTCAGTAAGAACCCGGACAAATCTTGCTCAAGCATTTTATAATGTTTTCCCCTATTGTAGTTTAAATGAGGTTCCGCTTTGAATGTGTATTGAGCATAAGAGCTGAGTGTCACCCAAATTGCTGGGATACACCTTGTTGTATAGCCGGATGTTAATCATGGTCACGTACACCTTTGCTTGATATTGTTACATTTGTTATCAACCAAATGGTCATTTTAAATGGCAATCTTGGTCATGTAGACCCTTTGTTTGTGGCAATCCTTGATGTCCTGCTGCCGCTCCCATACTAACGATTGAATCAAGCTTATTCATTTAGAGTTCTAAATGAGGCCGATCCTGACCTCCCTGGGGCCCTCCTACCTCCCTCATTTTAAAAAAAGTTTGCTCCATCTCTCGGTCAAAGAGTAAAACAATACAGAATTGAATGAGGTATAAACAAATCTTTATTGAATGGAATATTTTAAATAGAATTTTGAGTTGAATATTAGCATTAGGCCCCACTTAAACTGCCTCCCTCAGATTCCACTTTATCCATTTTCAAATATAAAATGCTATTTATAATATGACTTGGCTCTTGCAATATTCAACTAGTGAATATGCAATAGCAGATATAAGAAGTTATATTTTTACTAGTGTAAAATCTAATTCCTGATATCAAAAATATGGTTACTACTAAAAATCACACTCTTAATATTTACATTTTAAGTATCGAAAACTGAATTCTTGATATCAAAAATCCATATCATGTGAATGTATAAAAGCTAAAATGGCTTGCCATACCGTATCACTGTGTTTTATAGTATGCATTAGAGCAATACTTGAGCCCTGATGGTTATTATTTACTGAGGGATGTGCATTCATAGTGACCTGGCATTATGCCCATTCCAATGTAAATCTATTGGTTTCCATATTGTATTAATGTTGTTGTAACCTTGATTGAGTGACTATAAACATTGTCATTTAGGTGTGCTATCACGCTACTTTTTGTACTGGTCCCCACACAGATGTTGCTGCTGGAAAGCATGCGTGTCATTTCGTGCATGATTGCACGCGCATATGAACGCATGTTCACGTGCGGGGCGGTTATCGAGCTGCCGTTTATAAACACCGTTGCCCTTGGGCGTTTATTCACGCAAATGTTCACGTGATAAATTGTTGTGTGACAGACAGACAGGCCAAGAGATACACTGTCAGCACTGCACAGCTAATTTAGCTAGTCAGATAGAGACTAGAGACAGAATCACATCAACTTTACTGTTATTTGCTCTTGCTGACATCAAACTTGAAGAGAACACAAGTTTACCTGATTGCTGTTCTTGCATTTCACTCTCATTTTGTTTCTTTTTTCTCTTTTCATGGCCAGATGGATAGCTCCGCTTCATATTGTCATCTACACAGTAAACATTAACACGCGCTGTAAAATCAGGCAGGGGAGGCGGGGCCTTGCGTAATTTGCGGGGCCCTACGCAACTTGCGTAGTGTACGTATAGGGCCGATCGGCTCTGCGTATTACCTTATGATACTTAAGCCTTTTTAGGAATGAGCTCTTTTCAACCTGCATCTTGGAGTGGAATCTGGGTGCATACAATATGTAATTCCCTACAGTCCCCCTTTGATGCTTTTGGCACTGAAGCATCACATCACTTCCTTAATACAGATCACACCTCCCATCTTGGGCAGGTGCCCAGTGGCGGTGAAGCCCTGCCTTAGGTTGTTCCCTTTCGGCCCTCAGAGAATCTTACTCGTCATCGAAACTCCACCTCATGCACACTTGTTATAGATCCATTCCATAAGGCAAACTTATCACAGGTTTTCTTAAAATTTGGTTCTATGTAAAATATTTCTTGGGTTTGGAGCAGAGACCTTCAGAAACCATCACCGCCAACGGGAACGTCCCACATTGATCATTGAATTATCTTCAATCTGCCATTTCAATATGGTACACAGATAACATAACATAATGCATTGACAAAGAATGAGAAAGATCCATACATAAACAGCAGTTTTGAAAGTTACATCCCAAATCAGATCAGAATAGGCAATAACCACATCACCACCATGCATTTGTTTAGTCAAAACATTATCCTTTCCCACCAGACCTTCTTGAGCTTTAACAATATGGTCGTCTTTTCTCTGCATTAATGACATTAGCATATTATCCAATTTTGGTAACTCAAAATCAAATTCTGGGATATCTTCCACAAAACCTAGTTGTTCCTCTGGATTCAATGACATTGTTCGTTGGGTGATATTTACATATAGGAAGTATTACTTTCCTATTGACCAAGCTGTATCTGGTATTATACAAACTGAGGTATCATTACACTTTGTCAGTTTAACGATACCTCATTATATATATATATATAATATAATATATAATACCAGATACAGCTTGGTCAATAGGAAAGTGGTTCTCCTGTTTGAAACTATTACTCTTGTAAAATATATTGTGGACATGCACTAGGTTGATTTCACAAGCCTCATAGTTAGTGTGGGGTGCTTCTTTTTCCAAGGCATCACACGCAAATAAAACCAATGTAGTTTTGTCACAGCTTTCTGTGTCCAATCCTCGCCATTCTCCTGATGTTAACTGTGTGATAAACCTTGGTAGGTCCCTTCTTTACTTTAATACATTCTTCTGTAATATTCCCAAATTATCCATGCTTAGAATCCTTTCAAACACTTGTTCCTTGGGATTATTTACTTGAAGATGTTGTCTAAGGAGGTGGATGAACTGGTTGCAACAGCACTGTTAAACCTCAGGAACGCTGTTGTCAAGATGACCTTATACATTCCTGTCACACTCTCTGTTACACTGTTCATCTGGGTCTGGAGACCATGCTGTAAGTTTCAGCAAGACTGGAACATGGATCCATTGTAGATTAGCACTTTGGGACAGTGTTGGGCACTCTTGTATCTTTAATGCTGTCATGAGAGCTGCCATCCTAGCCCATCAAACACATACAACAGAAACTTGCCTATTTACATGGCCCTTATAACTGCCATCAGATTTTTATGAGATTAATGGATCTATGTGGAATGATCTCTTACCAGGTTGTCGGTTTTTAGTTTTGTTTCAGAGCTTGTGAAGTGGCTCTACACGGCGAGAGATTAGAAACTGCTGGGTGTTTGTTTTCACTGAGATGTGGCTCAGCGACGGCGTTCCGGACGCCGCCATTCAGCTCGATGGACTCACTTAATTTAGAGCCAACAGAAATGCAGCACTGTGCGGTAAGACGCACGGTGGTGGTGTGTGTGTTTATGTCAACACGGAATGGTGTAAGAACTCTGTGCTTGTTTCTACTTACTGCTCATCGTCAGTGGAGTTTGTGACTGTTAGATGCAGACCATTTTATTTACCACGGGAATTTACTACTCTACATTGTCAGCGTTTACATTCCTCTTAGCGCTAATGCTAAAGAGGTGCTAAGTGAGCTATATGGAGCTATTAGCGACCTACAGAATGTTCACCCAAACGGACTGTTTATCATCGCCGGAGATTTCAACCATGCAAACCTCAATTCAGTGCTCCCAAAATTCCATCAACATGTGGACTTTGCTACGAGAGGTGAAAACACGCTGGATCTAGTTTACACAAACATTCCCGGCGTGTACCGTGCTGAGCCTCGCCCCCACCTCGGCTACTCAGACCACATCTCTGTTATGCTAATTCCAGCATACAGACCACTCGTCAGACTCATCACACCTCCCTCTGCAACTAGATTCTGGACTTCCTGACTGGGAGACCTCAGTCAGTCCGGATTGGGAACAGCATCTCCAGCAGCACCACACTGAGCACTGGAGCTCCTCGAGGTTGTGTGTTCAGTCCACTGCTGTTCACTCTGCTGACTCAGCAATGCACAGATCAAACCATATCATCAAGTTCGCTGATGACATGACTGTGGTGGGTCTCATCAGCAGGAACGACCAGCTAACTATCTGGTGTAGAACCAACAACCTGTCTCTCAATGTTGATAAAACTAAAGAGATGGTTGTTGACTTCAGAAGAGCACAGAGGGACCACTCTCCGCTGAACATCGATGGATCATCGGTAGAGATCGTCAAGAGCACCAAATTTCTTGGTGTTCGTCTAGAAAAGAACCTCACCTGATCACTCAACACCAGCTCCATCACCAAGAAAGCCCAGCAGTGTCTCTACTTCCTACGAAGGCCGAAAAAGGCACATCTCCCTCCCCCCATCCTGATCATGTTCTACAGAGGGACCATTGAGAGCATTCTGAGCAGCTGCATCACTGTCTGATTTGAAAACTGCACCATCTCAGTTCGCAAGACCCTGCAGCGGATAGTGAGGACAGCTGAGAAGATCATTGGAGTCTCTCTTCCCTCTATCATGGACACTTACACTACATGCTGCATCCGCAAAGCTAACAGCATTGTGGATGACCCCACACACCCCTCACACACACTCTTCACCCTCTTGCCGTCTGGAAAAAGGTACAGAAGCATTCGGGCCCTCACACCCTGTGTAACAGTTTCTTCCCACAAGCCATCAGACTTCTCAATAACTGAACTGAACTGTACTGAGCACAGCATACACACACATCATCTGTATTTACTGCACTGACCTACACCAAATACACACACTTCCAATATACTTCCATCAACATGTTTACATGCTGCTTACATTCATCAAACCGTTTACATGCTATTTTAATAATAATAATAATAATAATAATAATAATAATAATAATAATAATAATAATATGTTTAATTTATATAGTGCCTTTCCCAAGCTCAAAGACGCTTTACAAGGTAACATACATACAGTATACGTCGGACATTTGCCCAGGACGAAGGATCAAACATATACATACATATACATATTCGTCGGACATTTGCCCAGGACGAATGATCACATGCAGCATGAGATAATGACAGAAGATAGGACTATACACAAAAACATACAGTACAAGAGATACTGTAGGACTCTACATAGTACACGATACATACACCACATTTCAGGAAAATTGAGGACTCCTAATACATATCCATTTACTGGTAGTGAAGGTTGAAATGGTGGGTCTTAAGCCTTGATTTTAAATTCAGACAAAGTGGTGATGGTTCTGAGTGCAATGGGTAGGGAGTTCTATAGTGCTGGAGCAGTGACAGAAAAGGATCTGCCACCTGCAGAGGATAAACGGTATCTAGGAATACAAAGAAGTTCAGAATTTGAGGACCGGAGTGATTGTGAAGGTACATAGGATGAGAGAAGATCAGAAAGGTGGGGGAGCATTTAGTGCCTTATAAGTGAGCAGTATGATTTTATATTTTATGCGTGATGAGACTGGCAGCCAGTGAAGATCAAATAATATAGGGGTGATGTGGGCAGATTTTTTATTGGAGGTTAACATTCTGGCAGCCGAGTTTTGTATGTACTGTAAACATGAGATTGAGTGAGCTGATAGACCAGAGAAGAGTGAATTGCAGTAATCGAGACGGGACGTAATCAGAGCATGTACTAATGTTTCAGCATCATTTCTGCAGATAAAAGGTCGCAGTTTGACAATGCGTTGTAAATGAAAAAAAGACGTTTTAGAGAGGCTGCGAATACGGGCATCAAAGGATAGTGAGGGGTCGAATATGATACCTAAATTTCTAACAGTAGCTGAGGGGAAAATCGTAGTAGCATCCAGATCAAGACTAAAGTCTACAGAGTTGTTTTTTATTAGAGATGGAGGACCAGTTATCAGAATGTCGGTTTTACCCAGATTCTGGCTAAGAAAATTTGAGTGTAGCCATAGTTTTAACTCGCTAACACAAGAGGAGAGTGAGGATTTTACATTAACAGAATCTGGTTGACAGGCAGTATATAACTGAATATCATCAGCATAACAATGATAGCTGAAACCATGTCGACGAATGATGTTGCCAAGCGGCTGAATGTACAGAATGAATAGAAGTGGGCCAAGAACAGAGCCCTGTGGGACACCCTGTTTAAGTAAGACAGTAGGAGATTTGGAATTGTGTATGGAGATGTGATATTGCCTGCCTGTGAGATAAGAGGAAAACCAGGATAGTGCAGAGCCTGATATGCCAAATCTTATGACAGACAGTATCAAAGGCAGAGCTGAGGTCTAATAACAGATGTATAGAGAGACTACCTGAGTCTCCAGTGAGTAAAAGATCATTAACAACCTTTACTAGCGCGGTCTCCGTGCTATGCTGTTGGCAGAAGCCAGATTGAAAAATATCAAAGAGGTTGTTACCAGCTAGGAATGACTGCAGCTGAGAGGCCACAGCCTTTTCCATAATCTTCAATACAATTGGCAGGTTGGAAATAGGGCGGTAAATCTGCCGGGTCCAGATTAGTCTTTTTAAGTATGGGAGTAACAGCAGCAGTCTTAAGTGACACAGGTACAGTAGAGGAGATAAATGACATATTAATAAGGTGGGAGATGGGGACAGAAATCGCCGATGTACTGTACAGTCTTTTAGCAGGAAAGTAGGTGCAGGATCAAGAGTACATGATGAGGAGTTAGATTTTTGTATTAACTCAGTGATTAATGAGGAATTGGTTAAGGCTAGGGTTGTCATGGAATTATTAGATTGGGATTTCGTATGCACATTAGTAGTTGGTTCCTCACCAAATGTCACATACAGAGTATTTAGCTTACCCTGGAAATGGTTCAGGAAAGAGCAGCACATAACTATGGATTCAGAGTCACTAAGGCTGTGCTTTGGTGCTTGAGTCAGTTTATTAATTGTGCTAAATAACATTTTGGGCCTATTGCTTGCTTTGTTAATGATGCTGGAGATATGGGAAGAGCGGCTGTATTTAAGGCCAATTTATATTGCTGAAGACATTCAGCAAATATAAGAAAATGTCCAGTTGAACCAGTTTTCCTGAAGAGACGTTCATGTTGTCTACATTTTACCTTCAAACCTCGAAGCTCTGCATTGAACCACGGGGAGGAATGGGACAAAGGGACAGACCTAATCTTAGTTGGGGCAAACTCATCCAACAATTTTTCAACAGAACAGCAATGCTTGTCATAAATCATAGATGGGCAAGTTAAATTTAGAAAGAGTAGAGGAGGCAACAGAATCACAAAAGGAGATAGTGTCAATACTATTTAAATGACGATAACGTATGGTTAGATTTTTGATGTGGTTGACTGGACAGATAAATGAAAAATCAAAGGAAATGAGTCTATGGTCAGAAAGAGGGCTAGCTAAACTGTCAACAGAGATATTATTCAGATCAGATGTTCATCACAACAAGTGATGGTTCATCACAACAAGTGATGAACGAGTGTGACGGAGTGAGAGGAGTGTGACGGAGTGAACCAACATGGCGGGGTGAGATTCAACATGGCAGCACACTGAACACAAACGCAAATACTGGACTACCATTGAATTCATTCATTTATCAAAACAACTTTCGCTATACTGGATAACCAACCTTGTCAAGACTCGGACAACCTGCTCAATTGCATCGACAGCTATTTCTGTCGATACCATGTCAGAACCAAACAAGAAAATATGCAAACGGGATTCATCCACCGAAACAGACGAGGAAATCACAGTCAAGGTCAGTGTACTCGCATCCATAAACTCCAAACTTGCCATACTTGAACTTCTCCATACAGACATCCGTGATCTGAAAGCTAGTTTAGAATTTTCTCAATCCCAAATCGAAACTTTAATGCAAGAAAACGTCGAACTAAAAGCAACTGTATCACATCTCTCCACTCAAGTCACAAAACTCTCCAAAGAAAATCAAATTATGTAAGAAACCATATTGGACATTCAGTGTCGCAGCATGCGCGATAATCTGATATTTTCAGGAATAAACATACTTCCACAAAATACACCTGACGACCCAGAGAAGGCAATAAAACAATTCATGCATGACTCTCTTAAACTGCCCACAGAAACAGTTGAGGAGATAACTTTTCTGAAAATACTATCCATTCAATTATTATCAGCGACCATGCCCCTGTATCTTTAACATTAAACATCCCAGTACAGAAGAAAACTTTCACAAGATGGAGCTTCAACACTTCTCTCCTAGAAGACCCCAACTTTAATACTCTTATAAAAAGACAGTGGGCATCCTTTCTGGAAATCAATGACTCTTTAGAAATCTCACCATCAACACTTTGGGAATCAGGCAAAGCAGTCATGAGAGGCATAATTATATCATATTCATCGTACAAGAAAAAACAGCATCAACAATTGGAAAACACTCTTGAGCAGAAAATTAAACAGCTAAGTAATCAACAGTCTACCACCGTATCTGAAGAAGCACAAACCGAAATAAAGCAACTAAGGACCCAATTGGATAGTATCATAAACAAAAAAACACAGTTCTCTATACAACAACTCAAATATGATCAATTTCACCTCAGTAATAAAGCAGGTAAATATCTGGCAAATATGCTACAATATAAAAAAGACAAGTCACTTATCACATCCATTTTGGACTCTTCTGGTAAAACTACACAGGACCCTCAAGAAATTAATAACACCTTTCGCCAGTTCTACAGCTGTTTGTATTCTCCCGGCACTCAACCTTTACAATCAGAAATTGAATCCTTTCTTAACACTCTGGACCTTCCCTCATTAACCACAGAAGAATCAAACTTTTTAGAACAACCCATCACCTTTGAAGAACTCAGCAA
Source organism: Tachysurus vachellii (assembly GCF_030014155.1). Taxonomy (NCBI): domain Eukaryota; kingdom Metazoa; phylum Chordata; class Actinopteri; order Siluriformes; family Bagridae; genus Tachysurus; species Tachysurus vachellii. The sequence goes on along the minus strand of NC_083473.1, from coordinate 1,780,907 downwards.
AGCATTAGAAAACATGCCAAATAACAAATCACCTGGACCCGACGGACTACCGGCAGAATTTTACAAACACTTTTGGGATATTTTATTACCAACTTTTAATAGATTACTCACAGAAATTCAAAGTACATCTACCATTCCCACACATATGAACACAGCACTTATCACTGTCTTCCTGAAACCAAACAAGGACCCAACACATCCCTCTAGTTATCGCCCACTATCATTAATCAGTACTGACCTGAAAAGTATCACAAAGACTCTAGCAACCAGGATTGAAACAGTTATGCATTCACTAATTCATCCAGACCAGACAGGCTTCATCAAGAACAGAAACGCAACAGATAATGTTCGCAGACTCTTCAACCTTATCAATATCGCACAAAGACAGCCACAGGAAACCATAATTGCATCATTAGACGCAGAAAAAGCATTCGACAAGGTCAATTGGACATTTGTATTCACCACCCTCCGTAAATTTGGTTTTGGAAACTCATTCATCCAATGGATTACAACCCTATACACTTCCCCAAAGGCAACAGTTGTCACAAATGGGATCACTTCACCAAGTTTCACCTTGCACCAAGGAACTAGACAAGGTTGTCCACTCTCTCCATCCCTTTTTGCCATATTCATAGAACCACTTGCTGTAGCAATACGCCAAAACCAAAAAATTAAAGGAATTCAAGTCAACAAATCTCAACACAAAATTAGTCTTTATGCAGATGATTTATTATTATATTTACAAACTCCATCCCAATCACTCCGCGAAACATTCAACGTCATTAATGAATTCTCTCTAAAGTCTCTCATTATACAATTAATTGGAACAAATCAACTATACTTCCGCTATCAGGAGACGGTGTGGACTCAGCAATTCATGATCTCTCCTTCCCCTTTAACATAGGCAACATCAAGTACTTAGGTATTTCAATCTCCCCTAAGATGTCAGAACTATACAATCTCAATTATGCCCCACTTCTCAAGAGTATAGAAGATGATTATTATAACGATGGAACAAGCTCCCACTTACACTCATAGGCCGTATAGCAACAGTTAAAATGAAGACTCTCCCACAGATTAATTACCTATTCTCAATGACTCCGACTACTCCGACAGACTATTGGTTCAAAAAACTAGACTCTCTCACCACTCAATTCTACTGGAAAGATAAAAAAACCGAGGATAGCACTTACAACACTCCAAAACTCAAAACAGTTAGGCGGACTTGAGGCACCAAATTTCTTGCACTATTACCTGGCAAACCAACTACAGCACTTATATAAATGGACTCAACAACATACATATTCCAACTCATGGCTTGATCTTGAGCAATATCTGTGCTCCCCGAATTCAATCGCAGACCTTTCCTTTTTACCACAGTCAATCAAAAACTAGATTTCTATAATAATATTACAATATCAACAACTCTGGCAGCCTGGTGGAAAACCAATAAAATTACAAAATCATTTTTAGCACCATGTAGATACACCCCAATTTGGCACAACCCCGACTTCCGTCTTCACAATGAATCGATCCATTTTCCTAAATGGCAGCAAAAGGGCATCACCCACCTCCACCACATATTTGAAAATCACAAATTTATGCCATTCACCTCAATTATCAGAAATTTGAGATCGAGAAAGACCAATTTCTTCACTATCAACAGCTTAAATCTTTACTCAAAAGTAAAATAACTTTAACTAATACCTTACAGCCTTCTAAAACCAGTGAAACGTTAATGGAAATATCCAACCACCCAAGAAAACTCATATCTAAACTGTACAGACTCATCACTTCATCTAACCCCACAATTACCCTGCCAAAGGAAAAATGGGATATTGACCTCACGCTACCTTCAGACCCGGATTTGTGGACACAGATCTGTAGAAACACCTTCAACATGACTACCAACACCAATTTACAACTCATACAATATAAAACCATCCATAGAACCCACATCACTCAGAGTAAATTATTTAAAATGGGACTATCTGACACAGATATCTGCTCACAGTGCACCTCTGGGAACACAGACACCTATCTCCATGCTACCTGGCTCTGCCAGCCCGTTCACTCTCTCTGGACTACAGTAACTAACTGGACTATCGGGTACCACTGTCTCCTATACTCTGTCTTCTAGGAGTTATTTCAGATACCCCATCCCTCTCAAATATAAAACCCCAGTCCTTATCTCTCTAGCTGTCGCTAAGAAAATAGTCTTTCAAAAATGGAAATCGAAATCATCTTGTCATATTAACCATTGGACTAATCTAATCACAGAATTCATTTTGACAGAAGAAACCATTGCGCATAAAAATAATAATATATCTGCCTTTAAAGAAACCTGGAAACCATTCATAGTCTTTCTACAAATTCAACAGTTAATGTGAACCAAGTGCATTCCCATTACCCTCTTTCCCACCTTTCACTTCAACCACCCCTATCTTTACCCCCCAATAATAACTAATAGACACACGTACAGATATACCAACCCTACACTCATAAATTCTCGCCTGTCTGTCTGTGTCTGTTTCTGTCTGTGTGTTTGTCTGTCTATGTCTGTCTCTGTATGTTTGTTTGTCTGTCTGTCTCTCTGTTTTTCTGTCTCTATCTATCTGTCTGTCTTTGTCTGTCTATACTGTATATGCGTACCTAGCTGGTGTGTACCCCCCATGAAATCCCTTTTTTACAATTTTTTTTTATGTTTGTTAAACTTTCATATGAATAAAAATAAAGTTGTCCTCCGAAGTCGGGGGGGTGGTGGCTGGGCAAAAAAAAAAAAAAAAAAAAAAAAAAAAAAAATTATTCAGACCAGATGTACAAACAAGATCAAGCGTGTAACCATGAGTATGAGTTGGAAAATGAACATGCTGGATGAGGTCAAAACAGTCAAAGACAAAATTTAGCTGAGTAGCAGTGGAGCAAGCAGTATCAAATCGAAATCACCAAGAAGAATAACTTGGGACGACACAGCACATGCTTGGGTTAGTAGTTCACTGAGTTCTGAGAAAAAAATCACTTTGTTGTTTAGGTGGTCTGTAAATTAATATAAGTACAATGGGATGTTTGATACCAAGCTTCATAACCATGTACTCAAATGTCGTGGTATTGTGAAAAACCAATTTAGAGACAGTTAATGACGCACGAAAAATGACAGCAAGACCACCCCCTTTACCAGTTGTACGTGGTTCTGACATATGTCGGTATCCAATAGGGGTAAGCAGATTCAGGTGGATAAAATCATCTGGTACCTGCCAAGTCTCTGTGAGAAATAACATATCAAATTTACTGTCAACTATTAGCTCATTCATATAGGTGCCTTTGTCTGAGATAGATCGACAGTTTAGAAGGGCACAGTGTTTATTTGTTCCATTGACAGTAGGGGTGTGATTAATCACAGAGTCAGTCATATTAATGTTGACAAGGGAACGATGTCGATTATGAGAACACGCCGACTGTTTCATAGCCCTGTTACTAGACCAGATAGAGGGGATCACAGACGATGATGACTGATGAAGGATGTATCTCCTTCTGGAAGAGCGATGTAAATATCTTGGGCGACGAAGGATACCAGATGAGCGGCAATGGTCATATGTCGCAGGGTCGAGGCGCCAGCGCCCGTTTAGAGCCATTAGCTCACAGGGCCTGTATTCCATTTCCATATGATTGTTGAAACCAAAAATAGCCAGAGATAGAATAGTAGAGTCATTCTACGAAACGGGTGCCATTTCCACTTTGCAATTGTCCACATTTTCATTAACAAACTTTTTTTTTTTTTTTTTTACTTACAACTTTAAATATTATGTTAATCCTGCAAAAAACATATTTTCCCACCTCAGGCACAAAATCCTTAATAATATTATCAATTTTATTCTGGCAAGGGAGTCTTTTTTTTACCACCCCGTCACGGACAATATGTATGCCATAAGAGTAGTAAAACAAGAAATATATTTTTAAAATCTAATGTTTTCCTAATAGTAAAATGTCCCTTTTTTGGAAACCATCAATAGAAAGTCTGTAATTTAATTTAAATAATTATTCTTAGTTTTTTAATCTTGAAATATGAATTTGACATTTCAATGGCCTCATTGTTTGTACTTAAAAATCTAATACACTTAAAAAATACAAATAAAGTTACATTTATTTGATTAGTCCACACAACAAGAACATCATTCAACATTAATTTATGTAAAAATTATTTTCTTTTACATACATTTTTAACAAAATGACCCCATGACGGGGTGGTAATTGATGTCACGTAGTGGTTCACTGTGACAGGGTGGTATGGACAAAGTGTGTATCTCTATGGTATGCTTATTTTAAACTTTATAAAACTGGGGAGGGGAAACATTAACATTGGAAATTTAATGGAAAACTTTGGTCATGCTCTGAAAAAATAAAAAAAGAGCATCATTACAGTGACTGGGAGAGTCGCAGCCACACATACCTTTGGATTTCCATGTGGCGGGATGTCACAGGCTGTGGTGCTTGAATGATTTCGAGCACATCATCAACGAGATACCACAGCAAGTCATCTTTTGGAGGCTAGAAGAACCTGTTGACACCTACACGGTGCATACACTTTACCAGGGCATACGTTTCATCTGTCTCCATGATGACCCAGGATAAAGGTCATTGTCATATTTAAGCATGCACCACTTCTCAATGAGATCTCCACTTTCCCAAGCAATTGCTTCTGTTGGCACCTTTTGGGCTGTCATGTTAAAAGTAAAATGATGGGTTACTTAAATGCCTGAAACTTTAACGTGTTGAAAAGAGCCATGGAAAAGTCAGCCGACAGCCTTACCGCGTTAGCCAGAACCGAACCCAACCCAACATCAAAAAAGCACACGGAAAGGGCAGCTACCTGACCAAACAGTATGCTAACAGACAATCCACAAGTAGAGTGTTAACTCACCTCATAGTTAGTTAGATCGATGGAGGATCGAGAGGGCAGAGGGCTCGCGATAAACTAGAAACCAAACTTTTCCTGCCGCTCTTCAATTCTCCAACACGGCGAAAGGCAAAAGATACCATCCAAACATATGGAAATTCGTCAGATCGGGAAGTAATCCAAACAATAATTCCGAAACGTGAATTAACGCAGCAGGCAAACAACAAAACAAAACAAACAATAACCCAGCATGGAGCGGCAGCTAGATGCGCACAGAGTTCCCAAACTGAAAGTTAAGTTTTGCACACTTTTTTACTTTTTTGCTCTTTGCACACACTGTCTAACATTTCAGTCATTTTTCACACACTGTACAATATTTTAGTTGTTTGCTATTTTTGCACAAATCCTAACATTATCTCAGGGACCTGCTGCTACCCATGCTACTGTGTTCATTCTAGTATTATTGCACGCAATATTGTCTGAACATACAGTATTTGCACTGGTCGGCGCTGTTTCTGTTTATTTTCTTTTGTGTATTGTCTTTTTTGTATTTTGTGTATTGTCTTTTCGTCTGCACTGTCTTCTTGTCTGTCTTGTTTGTCTTGTCCTGCACTGTTTGCACCAGGTTGCACAGTTGCACTTTATGTGGCTAAGACTACTTACTAAGTCCTTAGCCCTGTCTGTGTTTTATGTAGCACCTTGGTCCTGGAGAAACGTTGTCTCATTTCACTGTGTACTGCAACAGCTATATATGGTTGTAATGACAATAAAAGCTTCTTGACTTGACTTGACTTGAAGTGAATCTCTGCATGGTCTTACCCAGTGAGCAAACCATGGGCCCTCATGTTGGTAATTCTTTACCGTAACATCATCACTAATTTCAAATTTGTGATAGTGCACATTCTGACCAGAATGCATTTTGTTTTATCTGACTTTGCCAAATTTGCTGAGTGTCTTGGTGAAAAATAACAGTCAAGGTGCTACCCAGATTCTCGAGCTCCTTTCTCAGTCTGTTTATTGTAGCATGTAACTGGTTTAAATCCATTTTGGGGCCTTTTCTCTTAAGGGAAAATTTGCATTTTCTTGAAATATGTCCCTCTGTGCCACATGAATAACACACCAGGGGGTTATCAGGGTTACGAGAGGGTAGTCTTTCCATTCTATCTTCAGTAGTGTAGTTCTCTTTTTTCCAGGAAACCTGGCTGGCTCTATTCTTATTGAGATTTTTAACACCTACTCCTGACACAGGTGTGATTGCGTGAGTGAATGAGAGTGTGTGTGTGCCCTGCGATGGGTTGGCACTCCGTCCAGGGTGTATCCTGCCTTGATGCCCAATGACGCCTGAGATTGAGATCGGGACCCCGTGACCGGAGGTACTGTAGTTCGGATAAGCGGTAGAAAATGCTGACACAGGATGGGATCTTTTTGAGTTAGCATTGCTGTTGAAAAACTGTGTCATTTTAGCAATGATGTCATTATAATCAGAGAGATGGGTTACAAACATCGACACAGCTGAACGGGTGAGTGAGTCACATGTGTTAATCAAAGCAGATTTAAAACTGACATAATTTGGCATGATGTCAGAATTGCCACTGAAAGTTTTAAATGTCTGCAATAATTGCTCTGAAAATGCCATGCGGTGTTACTCATGTGCACATCAGATATTTTATCCCAGTCAACTGACATTACGCCTAGGACTTCAAGCAATGCCTGTTTCCTGTCTAACTTCAGTTCTAGTTTTGACTTTCTGATTTAACGCTCCAGACAAAGTGTCAGGCAAACACACAGTTAACAACACACATGCATCATCATCTGTAAATTTGGAAATGTCTACATATTGCTCAAAAACCTTTAGAATGTATAATGGATCTTGTTTTTCAGGTTCCTCTGCTCCTTCATTAGTACACATAGATGTAGTCAAGTGAATTGGAGCCATAGGAAATCTAACTGTACAGTCAGAGTATTGACTACTGAGTTTGAGTTTTCATCACTGTCTAGCATTTCAGTAACTTGATTACACAACATATGCCATATATATATGTCTCACAACTATTCAGTTGTGCTTTTTTTTTATCGGGAATTGAAAAGCAACCTTTGCTTCCTCCAAATCTTTGAATAATATTTTCACAGATAAATTAAGCATGCTGTTGTTATTTTTAAGGAATGCAATCTCATTTTGCATCCTAATGTTCCAGAGTATTTCAATAGCCTGTTAATATCTTTTAGAGATTATCCCATCATCTAGTCTAGATTGCCTTTAATGCATTTAGAGTCTTTCTAGTGACTTTGTATGATGCAAGAACTGTTTGCAGTGCATTGGCAATTTTTCTTTTGTACTTGGGCATTTTAGGATCATTTTCAAACTTAGAAATAGCCCACTCATACGGTTTATCAACAGTGTTCTCTATTCCATCAAATCAAACATTCCCTGAGAACAGTGTTTAGCGGTGTACTTAAAAATTAGCACTTCCATTTTTACAAACTCAAAACTTTTCTTAAATCTTATACACAGCATCAGTGACTTCAGGCTATCTAGTTACCCGTCAGACTATTTATTCACAGCTCCAGTACTTCGGACGCAAATGAACAAAACAGCCACAATACGTCGGGTTTTTGAACTCAAAAGTCTAACTGCTTCGTGTCATGTTTTATCCAAATAAACACGAGCTTCAGCATTCAGGAGGTCTTGCATTATGTTTTGGCCTGCAATTATTCTCAGGAGAATGTGGTCTTAAGTCCACTTGGTTTCTTCTGAGAGTTGCGCCACACTCTGTTTGAATCTCATATGAGCGTGGAACTATTTCTCTTTCCACATGTCCTTGTTGTGTCCAGGTGCCTGTTGCATGATTTAGGATGCGAACCTTATCTCCAGGTTTGAGTTTTTGCAAAACTTTTGCTTTCTTGTTGTAATGTCCCTTTTGCCTGTTTTTATGTTTATGTTTTGGGCTTTAATTTTGTCTGTACCTGCAGGTGTTAATAGGTCCTTATGAATTGGCAAGTTGGTACGGGGAACTGGGACTGGAACTGGGGATAAGCCATTTTGTAGTGGAGCAGTCCTGTAAATCATTAAACTCTTGTGAATGTCTGTTTTTCCGTCTCGATTTTTTTCATGAGAGCCTTCACAATTTTCACAGAGCTTTCTGCTGTAATCATCCAAAGACAAAAGGTTAACTTGAGCTCCAGTGTCTATTTTAAATGTAATTACAGTTTCGTTTACAGTCAATGGTACAAGCCATTCAGTTTTATCTAGTGTGTTGGTCTGTACAGAATCAAAAAAATATTCCTCTATTTGGTCTTCAACAGTATGTACGTTTTTCTTTGCAACATCAGCTTGGCAACATTTTGCAAAAAGATTGTTTTTTCCACAACTTTTGCAGATTTTTCCATAAGCTGGACATGACATTGGCATGTGTACTCCTCCACATCCGCCACATTTACTTTTTGGAGCATTTCCTTTTTGTTTCTTTAGCTTAGCAGACTGTTTTGTGTGCTGCTCCTCTGTTTTAATTGCATGCACAGCATTCCTGTGCAATTCCTTGGCTTGTGCACAAGTTATTTCAGCAGCTCTACACAAACATTTCCAGTTATCAGCAAGATTGCTGCTAAGCTGCATTGGCGATGGTGGATTTAGCTTTTCCAGTTTTTCCATGACGGCAAACACTCAAGTTTTCTCTGTTTGTTTTGACACTGACTCTTCCAACTGCTTTTGATTGTATTTATGCACTGCTCACCTGCACTTGGCTCGTCACCCGGCAGCTCACGTGTGCATATTGAAAACCCCTTTTAGCACACATCAGTACAGCATGCTTCTTATGCCTGCCTTGCTGAAAAATCCAGCATAAATTAGCATGAATTCCATGCTGGTCCAGGCTGGTTTTTACTGGTTCATGCTGGTATAGTGCTGGTCAGTGCTGGCATAGTGCTGGTATAGTGCTGGTATAATGCTGGTCAGTGCTGGTATAATGCTGGTCAGTGCTGGTATAGTGCTGGTATAGTGCTGGTATAATGCTGGTCAGTGCTGGTATAATGCTGGTCAGTGCTGGTATAGTGCTGGTCAGTGCTGGTATAATGCTGGTCAGTGCTGGTATAATGCTGGTCAGTGCTGGTATAATGCTGGTCAGTGCTGGTATAATGCTGGTCAGTGCTGGTATAGTGCTGGTATAATGCTGGTCAGTGCTGGTATAGTGCTGGTATAGCTGGGTGGCCAGCATAGTCATGGTGTTATCAAGCAAAATGGGGCTGGTGTAGCTGGTTAACCAGTATGATCTTGCTGGAATGAGCTTTATGGGAACAAGCTTTATTTTTGCTTGTGTATGTTTCTATGTAACACATTAATATAAGATTAAAACACAATATATTGGAATATATTTAATTTTAAGTGTGTTATTTATTTTGCTCCCTCTTTTGAATAAAGAACTGAAATAACAAAGCTCAAAAAGCTTTGAACAACAAAGAATAAAAACATTTAAAAATTGTTCTTTAGGGATTAAAGTGTCTCCACAAATTAAATATAGTAATAACAACAAATGTTGACCTCCCAGGCTCCATGAGGGAAGCAGCATATAAATCATACAGAATGATGGTTTTTGAAAGATATAATACATTTGTCTCAATTAAGTAGTTAAGTTGTTTGTCTGTTTTATTAGTAAAGCGGTAAATTAGTATAAGTGCACGTGTTCCAGATCATCATGTTTTTGCCACCGTAATTAGGATTTTGTTTTGGGGTAAATAAAAAGCTTCTGCTTCTACACGACGAATCTGCTGATCACTGGGAATCTGAATGTTTGCGACGGCTGCACGGCAGTTGTTTCAACTAGTGACTTTAACTATGACATGTTTGACCAAACTCAGGTTTATTGGGTACGATGGAAGCAAGACTTCTTCAGGGCACAAATACTGATGCTTAAAGGTATGTAACTTAAGCAGTAGCTGTTTTATCGTAACTATCTCGTTCACTGCACATTATAAACAAATGAGTGATATATAGTTTGGTTTCTTATTTTGTTTCTATAATTTTTCAGAGAATAAAGAAGACATAGAGCAGGAGTTGTCTACAGACAAACGACTCCGGATAGCATCTCTTAAAAACACACCACATACTACTAAAAGCCAAGCCAACCTGAGCTGTCCCTCTGATGTGCTCGTTCCTATTCCTGTCCATACTCGTTAATCCTAAATAGAACCTCAACATCCTCATCTCTGCTACCTCCATCTGTGCCTCATGTCTTTTCCTCACTGCTACAGACTGAGCTCCTCTCCATACTGTCTTCTACACCTTTCCTATGATTCTTGCTGACACTTTTCTGTCACACACAACACTCCTGACACTTTTCTCCACCCACTCCAACCCACCTGCACTCACCTCTTCACCTCTTTTCCACACTCCCAGTCTCATTGGACAGTTGACTCTAAATATTTATACTCCTGAACCCAGGCCTCGACTGATTCGGTATGGAATTCCCACTGATGCAACCCTCTCTATTTATCCAGGCTTGGGATGGAACAGAAGTCACTGACTTACAAACCTTGTGGCTAGATTCTGGTTGTGCTCACTGCTGCTGGATATGGCTTCGTGTGGACAGCCTGGAGACCTGCAGGACTGCTGTTTCAGTGTTCTGTTTTGTACTCGGCTCCCCATAACTGAACAACTGAAGCCTTCGGCATGAAGGAATTAGTGTCATATTGATAATGAACTCAGAAAGTATGCTGATTTATTAGTTGTTCAGGAGCTCTTGGTTGCACAGCGACCTCAACTCTATACCACTGTAAAAGAACATTATTTATAATCTCACACTCTGATGTCACCCAAATGAGGAAAGATTCTTTTTTAAGTCTGGTTTCTCAGAACGTTTCTTCCTCATATTGTGTCAGGGAGATTTTCCTTGCCACAGTTGCTCTTAGGTGGCTTGTTCATTATTGATCATTTATGTTAAACTGTCTTTTAAACTTTTATTCTATATAGTTATGTAAAGCTGCTTTGAGATTATGTCAATTTAATTGAATCCCTGCTGTAGAGACTGGAGATGTTTATGTGGGAAATCACATCAGATGGATCTGTTATTTTGAGGCACAACACAATAAAAATAAATAAATAAATAAATAAAAATCATATCTGTTAAACAGCTGTTTTTCTTGTAGAGTTATTTGAGCTTTAGCATGTCCTGCTTTACTGTGTATTGTATATGAAAATACAAAGGTATCAAATCAGGACATCCCTTATATCTATAAAACTTTTATATTTATTTTGGCACTTGAGCTTGAGAAAGATTGTTATATACTTGTTTGTAGGTGTTTGCTGTCCTACAGGGGCTTCAGTCACAACTGTGTAAAGTGATATCTAAATTTAGAACCATGGTAAAGGCTTTAGCAATACGGTTGGAAACTGTGGTCAACAAGCGTGTTCACTGAGTTTATTAGTGCTGAAACCACAGGTGTTGATGAACAGGAAAAAATATCAGGTTTATGAGTCACACTTCATGTTCTCAACAAGAGGGTGTGTGTATCTGAGACAAAAGTCACATTAATTATTAAGGCCTGAACACTTGCCCCCTAGTGTGAGGGGGGAGTGGGGGGTGGGGAGGGGGGAGTGGCTCTGTTACTCTAGTGTGCTGGTATGGATTTGCTCCAAACTACTTAGTGAAGTGTAACTGCAAAGCAATACAAAGTTGATGAAACATTTCTATCTCATGAGGCCTAACTGACTGGTTTGATAAGAATGAAATTAAAATAAAATTGTATGATATGGACTTTACACTTAGTAACTGTACTGATATGTTAGACATGTCAAGTACCAAGCTGCACTGAAGCCTTTTCTATAAAGGTAGATAAGGCAAAGCCACAACATTTATATATGACATCAACAAAAATGTTCATCTTTAAATGTTCTCATTTACAAACAGTATGTATTTTAAATTCCACTGAAACTGTTTTTAGGAAGTCTCTGTAGCAGATCTAAGCAGGTGATCTTAGGGAGGAAGAACGTGAGAAACAAATTTCTGTGAGCTGGGGCCTAGTGTATGTGTTAGTCTGTGTAATAACAGCTAATTAGATGGGGAAGTGTAGTGATAGGTCACACACACACACAAACATACACAAACACACACTTACACACACACACACACACACACACACACACACACAGACACACACACACACACACACAAACACACACTTACACACACACACACACACACACACACACACACACACACACACAGACACACACACACATGCCACCAGGTCAGGGACAGTGAGTGACCACATCATCAGTGCCCATTTAGCACAACTGATGTTAATACAAAACCACAGCAGCCAATCAGAGAGGTGGCACTTGTTCTTCACCCTCCTGGAGATGGAGAGAGAGAGAGAGAGAGAGAGAGAGAGAGAGAGAGAGAGAGAGAGAGAGAGAGAGAGAGAGAGAGAGAGAGAGCACTATTTGGGGTGCAGCACTTTTAGGGAGGTATGATAATAATAATAATAATAATAATCCACATTATTGGATAATAATAATCCCTCCACATCCTGAACTGTTACTGAAATACAAACTCAATAACATCCAGAATCATCTCCAGATCTTTTATCTCTTAATTAGGAAACAGACCACAACTGACCATCAAACTGTTTATCAATGTCAATCGTCCAGTTACCTTTAACCTGTGAAAATGAAGGGACTGTAAAAATGGCTATAATTTATAAATGATTAATGTTTTTGTTAAACCACCAGAATTAAAGCTGATCTACACTTTACAACTTTACAGCTTTATTTAACATTCATTTTACTGATCTACAGAATCACGAGTATGTAAATGTCTCACTGTCCATTTATGACCCTGACTGTATATGATTCATTACCAACAGCTACTTAGACACACATGATGTAAGGGATTGTGATCAGTTATATAAAACACGACCTGATATAAAATGTAAATAATTTAAATCAGACTTTATTTACATGAGGTCATCAGATTTTAATGGATTTTAATGTAAAAGTTTTACACACTGAAGTCAGTGAGAGTTGAATAGAGTTTGAGTAAAGAGCAGATCTCACAGTTTAGACACTTGTGTGTTTCTGTTCTCTACACAATCTGTGGTTATTACCACCAACAACACAACAGAAGCCTCTTCTCCTCTTTTATTTCAGAGCTTGATCTAAAACAGCTCTTTCTAAGCAGCAGAGAAACATCATGATTAGATTTCTGTGATTTTTAACTAAATGTTAATACTCTGTCAGAGGATTGTGTGTTAGTTGTTATACAGTATATACACACAGTGTTATACACACAGGTACACAGGAGAAGAGACATAATTGTGAGGTCAAGAGATGGGACTATTGATTGTGCTGAACATACAGAGGATCAGAAGCAGGTCTGGATTTAATAAATTAATGTTCATGAGTCTGAATAAGGAACTAAAAAGATCAGAAGTTCATCATCTGACTGTTCATTACACAGACTAATGACTAAAACATCTATAATCAGATATTAACAACAGGAAACACGTCCAGTTGGTAAAAACTATTAAAAAAAATTGTAATTCTTTTACAGTAATGTGATATGACAGAATTCATCTCTAAACTGATCATCAGACCTCACGCTGAGAGATACGTAAAGTTTAATGATTAAAAAGTAGTTAAATTAATTCATGTATTACGTTTATTTATAAATTTAACATGAACAACTACAAACTACTACAATTGCTAACTGCTACTAACACAACCTTTGAGGTTAAAAACTGCCCAGTGTGTTTTTTTAACCAACTGTGTGCTGTTTCCTCTGCTGTGTGTGTGGTTTTAACACCAGCAGCAGAAACAGAAAATGAAAAATGAGTCATTGTGGTTTTGGTGCTTGAACAAACCCATCAGACCCTTTTACTGGACTTATGGTGTATAAACATAGAGCTTTTCTTAATCTTACTCTCTCTGTAACACTGGACATGTTATTAAATCCTGTGGTCTCCACTAACGAGTACAGTCTCATATCTGCAGCTATAAACTTCAGCTTTATTTATTGGACTAAATGAGAGATGAAATTCTGCCTGAATGCAGCAGAGATGTGTGTGTTATTTACACTGTAATGTACTGAATCTGTCCATCATTTACTGATCATCAGCATCGTAACTTACCATGAAGCTGAAATGCTCCTAAACACCAGACTTTATTCATTACTGCTGTTTAAACTAATATGTTAGTGTGAAGGTGTCTGTGATGCTGGACACTTGTGTGTTGCATGTTCTGTTTCAGAGAGATCTGTTTGTTTGATTTAAGTATTTTTTGTAATTGCTGTTGTTCTGTTGGGTTTATTAAATTGTTTTGTACTTCACAGCTTCCATATCTTTGGGGCTTTTTACACCTGGTCACTTCATGCGTTTTCTGTGATCAGATATCTATCCGATGGTAAAAAGACCAGGTCTAAATGCCCTCCGAAACGTTTTGGAGACAGATATAAATCCGACGGTACAAACCCCTTCAGGAGGTGGTCTGGGACGCGTTTCAGATGAAACTGGACAGGTGTAAATGAATGTGGTTGTTCAAGCCACATACGTCAGCGCTATACTCCTCCCAAACGGAAGTACGTCACTCGCAGGTGACTCACAAGTCGTGCATCGCGCCAGAAACAAATATGTTTTCCCATCAGTGCTGCTCAGATCTTTCACCCAGGTGTCTTGTTTGGTCTTAAAATGCACTGCTGCAGCCAGCGAAAATGCAGCAAACAGTAAGTGATGTTTTTTGTAGCAACCACATACACCAAAGCGTGTTTCATTTCAATTACCCTGGAAATGAGGTCAAATATATTAGCATTTTGGGCGGGAGTAGAAAGATCGGATCGATATCCGATTCGCCGAGACGCGTTTATGTGGCCTAATGTAAATGGTACAGTTTTAACAAATCAGATAGCTATCGGATCAGAGACAACACATGAAGTGACCAGGTGTAAAAAGGCCCAAACAGACAAGTGATTAAATCCAGATCTGGTGACTCAAACAAGAAGATGCAGTTATGATGAAATACTGAAATAATGTCCTTCATCATCACAAGAACTTTATCCTGACCATCGTTCTGCTGGATGAGGAGTCTTTTATCTTAGGAACACTGAGTGACACAATGCACACACATTCAAATACACGCACATACACACACACACACACACACACACACACACACACGCACACACACATACACGCACACACACATACACATGCACACACACACACACACATGCACATACACACACACTTACACACACACTTGTGTTTCACACATCTTTGAAGAGTTTCAGTCAGGTTTCAGGCCCCATCATAACACAGAAACTGCACTTGTGAAAGTCACAAATGACTTGTTCTTAGCTTTGGACCAAGACTGTATGTCACTATTAGTCCTACTTGACCTTAGTGCTGCATTCGACACTATAGATCACAACATCCTCCTAGATCACTTACAAAATTACACAGGTATTCATGGACAGGCTTTAAGTTGGTTTAGATCCTACCTGTCTGATCGATACCATTTTGTAGAATTAAATGGTGAATCCTCCAGTTTATTGCCAGTTAATTATGGAGTCCCTCAAGGATCAGTTCTAGGACCCCTGCTTTTCTCGATATACATGCTTCCATTAGGGAACATCATTAGAAGACATGGGATTAGTTTCCATTGTTATGCTGATGAAACACAGTTATATATCTCATCAAAACCAGATGAAATAGGTAAAGTGTCCAAATTAACTTGTTAGAGAGATAAAAGACTGGATGACCCGTAATTTTCTGTTGTTAAACTCTGAATAGACAGAAATATTACTTATAGGTCCAAAAACCTGTACACAGAAACTCTCACAATTTAACTTCCATTTAGAGGGATGTTCTGTTACTAGTAGCTCGACAGTGAAAGACCTGGTGTTTATTAGACAGTAACTTGTCTTTAAAATCATATCACCATATTACAAACACAGCCTTCTTCCACATTAGAAATATTGCCAAGCTGAGAAACATCCTGTCTGTATCTGATGCTGAGAAGCTAGTTCATGCTTTCATGACCTCTAGACTGGACTATTGTAATGCATTACTAGGTGGTTGTCCTGCATCTTTAATAAATATCTTAATGGTTTAGCTCCCATGTATCTAACTAGTCTTCTAACACGTTACAATCCTTCACGCTCTCTGAGATCACAAAACTCAGGACTTCTGGTAGTTCCCAGAATATCTAAGTCCACTAAAGGTGGTAGAGCGTTTTCTTATTTAGCTCCCAAACGTTGGAATAGTCTTCCTGATAGTGTTCGGGGCTCAGACACACTTTCCCAGTTTAAATGTAGATTACAAACTCATCTCTTTAGTCAGACGTACACATAATACATCCCATAATATTGTGCTCTATTACATCTGACTTGCACATTTCATGAACAGCAGATATGTTAATCCCTCTCCACTGCTTCTGTCTTTCTAACCCATACCTAGGCACCAGACATTGTACCAGCTCCGATTATCTTCCGTGCGATGAAGATTTTGGACCTCCACTGAGATGAGGGCGACTCTGTAAGAATCCTGAGACATCCAGAGATCTACCAGCTCCAGTTAGACTCTGTGACACTAAAGAGGAGATGTGAACTCCATGTGAACTTT
This sequence comes from Tachysurus vachellii, assembly GCF_030014155.1. Taxonomy (NCBI): domain Eukaryota; kingdom Metazoa; phylum Chordata; class Actinopteri; order Siluriformes; family Bagridae; genus Tachysurus; species Tachysurus vachellii. The sequence goes on along the minus strand of NC_083473.1, from coordinate 1,764,406 downwards.
TACATCAATACAACATTTATCAGACTGTATATTTATAATCACACCCTCAGTGTCACCCAGATGAGGATGAGGTTCCCCTTTGAGTCTGGTTCCTCTCAAGGTTCCTTCCTTTACCATCTAAGGGAGTTTTTCCTCCCCACAGTCACCTGAGTCACCTCAGACTTGTTCATTGGGGATAAATACAAACACATTGTGAACTAAATATATCTAATATTAATCTTGAATTTTGTATTTTATTAATCTTTATATTATTCATTATATTAACCTTCTGTTCTATGTTTATGCTCTATAAAGCTGCTTTGAGACAATGTCAATTGTAAAAAGCGCTATACAAATAAACTTGAATTGAATTGACACACTCACACACACACAAATGCACACAAACACACACATACTCACACACACATACACAAATGCACACAAACACGAACATACTCACTCACACACACACACACACACACACACACACACACACACACACACACACACACACACAAAATGCTGCACCACTACAGACTATAATTAATAAAGCAGTTCAGTGAGCTTCATTTATAATGTAAACAACAGACAGGGCTCTCAAGTTTGGAAGACAGGCAAGCGTGACATCTCCAAGCGTGACATCTCCAAGCGTGACATCTCCAAGCGTGACATCTCCAAGCGTGACATCTCCAAGCGTGACATCTCCAAGCCCCCTGCAAGCGCAAACTTTGCAATACAAAGTATTTGTTTAATTTCCATTTATTAATTTGTGTGTGTGTGTGTGTGTGTGTGTGTGTGTGTGTGTGTGTGTGTGTGTGTGAGAGAGAGAGAGAGAGAGAGAGAGAGAGAGAGAGAGATTATGACTGGTGATGTTTATTGTAAGTATTTGTTGCCTTTTTTCCTTTATCATTTGTAATGTTGCTCCCATTTAAAACAAGCTTGGCTCAAGCCCAGACATTTTTAGGGTCATGATTGAGGACAATGTCCCGTCCAGAGACAAACTGTTTCGTATGATGTTTTGTTCAAACCGACCATCGAATATACCCTCTCTAATGAATATGTTTTTTTTTCATTGGTTGCGTTAAATCTTACCCATATACAACAGTGCTATTTTCTGATTGGCTGATAAGTGTCAGGCTCGACTAAGAACTGATAAGAACGCACTTGATTTCTGCCCGGTTCCATAGAGACAGCGGTGCGGACTGATACATTTTGGGTGCTTCGGCTTATTAAATATATGATAAATAGTCAAAAAGTTTTTCTGCGAGAGAAATATGATGTGTGGCGGGAGAATGTGAGAAAAGACCGAAATGAGTGACTATCACTCTCAATGTGTGACACTTGACAGCCCTGCAACAGCTTTCACACACATTTACTCTTTTTTTAACACACTACACTGAAAATTCTGTCTGTCAGATTTCTGAGAACATTAGATGTATAATTTACACACTGTCTCACAACAGCAGTGTCCTGGGTTTAATCCTGGGATCTGGTAACTGTACAGTGTTTGATTTTATTCCAGATCTGATCTAATCATGTTGGTTGTGTGAAAACTAATTGTGTTAATATAAAACAATACATTCTTAGAGACCCGACAAACACGTTTGAAGTAAATAAATACAGTGAAGTTTTTTCAGTGTGCAGAATCTGATTTAATCTGTGTGACCAACACAAGAATCTCCTGACAGCCGAGAAAACAGTTCCACAATGATGGAGTTCCTGGTTTTAACTCTGTTCTGACTGGTAACTTCTCTATATTCATCCTTCATCTATTCATTTCAGCTCTAACAGTCAGGACAGTAGATTAAAGTAACTAATAAACTAATGAGTTATAAGAATAAATGTGAGAATATAAAATGAGATTTCAGAAGCTTATTGAACACCAGAACAGAACAGGAGACAGGATGTAGAGTCTCGTGGCTGAAGAAGTTAAACCGGAAAACAGCAGAAACAGAAGACTTTTTATTTCACTAAGTGTCTGTTCACATGTTCAGTGGAGGATGTGTGTTAGACATGGCAGAGTTCATGAGTGGGTTTAATCTACAGCTGATGATTGGTGAGTTCATTAATCAATTAATTTATTTATTTATTTTACATTTTGGACTTGATAACGTTTTATATCCATATGAGCTGTGAGAAATGTTCAGAACATCTGCAGAGAGATTAATGCATTCAGTTATAAGGAAACTGAACTGAAATGAAGTTAAATAAATAAAATATTAAAATATAAATATTACAGTATTGTCTGTATGTTAAGTGCGGCTCCGTGGATGTAATGTAGTGTGATCTGTGTGTTAGGTTTACAGAGTGCTGATGAATCTTCTCTCTTCATGTGGTGTTGATCTTTCAGGTGTCATCAGTCTGAGTCTCCTTCAGAACATTTCAGCTGATCTGTTATCTGTTGATCCTGGAGAAAACGTCACTCTGTTCTGTAACATCACTAATTATTCAGAGATATCGTGGTATCACATGAACTCAGCAGATGTGAGGCAGATTATATCGACCACACAAGGGAAAGTGAACAAACACTTTTATATTGTTTATAATGAGGATAAAAATCACTTTACTGTAACAGAAAGCAGCAGTTCAGTCAGTTTAGTGATTATTGGAGTTAGAGACACAGATCTGGGATTTTATTACTGTGGAGGTCGAAACAAGGAACACATTCAGTTTGGGAAAGTCATCAGTCTGAACTTTACAGGTCAGTAACAACACTTTATTTAAACTGTTTATTAATACTGTACTTTGTTTTTTTATATTTATTTATAGACTTTTTAAGATTTATTTAATGTTATTATTATTATTATTATTATTATTATTATTATTATTTTGAGAATTTACTGAAATTATTATTGAGACATTAAATATGATTTTTTTCCCACATTAAAACAGACAGTAAACATGAACATGGATTTATATAAAATGTGTTTTTAAAATGATTAAACTAGAATTTTATTCTTTTTGTAGGTCATTTTTGTCATTTTAAAGGTTCAAGACTAAATGTGTTAATAATTGTGTAGAAGCTCTTTCACCAGGGACGCATGTCTAGCTCCAGACTCCTGTATGGTGTCATAGTCATCACTTTATCTATAAAAGTTTGCAGGTCCATTAATTTTACAGTTAAGTCCAAACAGAGATCACTGGTCAGTTTAGACTTTGTTCTTTTTGTTTAATTGTCTGTTCTTTTTGTTTCACTAATCTTATGTTTTTATAGTTTAAAGCATTAGTTTAGATGTGAAATGAAGTCACTGATGTTCACATAATGCACTTTATAAACACATGATAGTCTGAATAACCAGAGAGTCACGTGTGAATTCAGAGTTACACGTTTTAGTCTTATGTGTGGAATTACAGTTCAACAAAACATCTATTATTGATCAGACTTGAGACGTTTCCTGGATTTAACAATAATAATTATTATAGCTGCACAATACTGATTATTATTTAAGATATTTTCTTGGAGGACACTGTACTGATATCTCTGTGGTTCTGTGTGTATTTTAGGTGGCAGCAGAAATGAGACTCGTTCTTCATCAGAGGATTCAGATTCACACCAGACTGGAGGAACTGAGAACATCTGGATTATACATATGATCATAATGTTTGTGTGCTCCATCTCTGTCCTAATAATCATCATCTGCATGTGTGTGTTCTGCAGCAGGGTGGAAGGTAAAAGTGCTTTAACTTGTAGGTTAAACATTAAAGAATCAGACAGAAGTTTTGTGGTAATTATGTATTTATTGTGTCTAAATTTATTGTCTAATTTATATTAATGAAAACAGAATTCTCTTTCAGGAAAATTATCATCATCATTATCATCATGCTGCAGTCACGACACCAGCTCCACTGAACAGGTATAAAAACATTCACATTAATGTCAAATACTGAGGAAGAACATGACTACCATAAAACATAAATGAACCTCTGTGATTAAAGAAAGTCTTTATTCTCACTCTGGCTTCAAAACTACTTTAGTTTAGTTATCTTGTTGATCAGTGTTATGTGGTTAAGCTTAGTGTTGTAATTACACTGTAAATATGTTGTTCACAGTCACAAGAACACAACACAGTCTATAAAATGAGATCCACTTGAGGCTGGATGTGACTGAGTAAGCAACTAACTACGGTTTAAAGCAGCAACGGATTCTAGTTAAGTTCAGCTGGGAATTTTACTGAAACCTGGCAACCCTGTCCATATATTTAGAGTGATTGTCATTTAAATGTAAATTAATCAAGAATTTAAACTTGTTTTTTTACCTCATGTTTCTTGTTAATGTTTCCTGTATTTAAATTTCTCTATCTCTAAAAACTCTTTAAAACTTGACATTAAAGTAAAAACATTGTGCTGCTTTATTCAGTCACACACACACACACACACACACACACACACACACACACACACACACACACACACACACACACACCTAGTCTGAAAGAAAACACTAAACCTCCACCTACTGTTCAAATGCTGTAATCTTATTTATTTAGTTATCAATCCTGTATGAAGCCACAATAATAATGTTATATAAGTGTTTATAATAAATAAGAAGTGTTTAAGGGTTAAAATGAGAAATGTGACCAGTGTGAAAGAACACAATAAATATATGTGGAACACAATACAGTAAACAGAACAGTGCAGTTCATGTCAAAGTTTCCACAATAAACAGTAAAAATAGTGTTTAGTGCTGCTTCATCATCTGAATCTCTCTACAGGACGAAAAGATTCATCATGACAGTTCGCTGTATGACAGAAAGTTCACAGGATCTGTTAAGATCAACAAAGCTTCAGATTTGGACTGTGTGACTTACGTAACCTTCACCTCACAGCCACAGAGACACTGACCTACAGGGTGTCTATTATTATTATTATTATTATTATTATTATTATTATTATTATTATTATTATATTAATGAGAAACAGAATATTCTCTCTCTCTCTCTCTCTCTCTCTCTCTCTCTCTCTCTCTCTCTCTCTCTCATCCCAGCAGGACTGAGATGTTGTAAATCCCTGGAGATCCATCCTCATGTCATGATCTTGAGATTAATCTGGAGAACTCTCAGATCACATGGACTGATGTACTAGATCAGACTTACTTTTCTAACTAACCTAATAAAAATGTGTTCTGTCAGTTTGTGGTTATTTATAATTATATACAAATGTTGACAATAAAATTTTGCCCCATAAAGTGACCCATATTAGGTAACATTTGCAGTAAATGCAATATTTGTCTGTATAAATTAAGACCTAAATTAAACATTAAGATAATTATTATGGTGTAAATGAGGAGTAGGTGGGATACAGGATTAAATGGTTTTAAAAATTAAAAATCTTTGATAAAACAGAACATAATCTATGCATTTTTTTTATTTTCATGATAATCTTGTTTTAATGTTTTCCTTCTTATCTTAAAGTATTAAAAATGTTTCATTAGAAGAGTTTTTTGAATAAATGTGACAAAGGCACTAACAGGAGACTTTTAACTGTTTCATTTTGGACCAACGTGATTCTTACATGATTAATTTAATACATAAATAATAAATTAATTATATATATTACATATAAATAAATAAATGTACTAAGTAATCACAGAAACAGCACTGGTTAAAGTGGTAAATTTTTAAAGCACTCTTCCATTCATCCACTTCCTGGATGTGTATCGGGTTATATGCACTATGTAGGTCTAGTTTGATAAAAACACACCACACAAAATGTGAAAAAGTTCAGTGGGTGTGAATACTTTTACAAGGCACTGAGCTGATGTGGTAAATAGAGAAAAGAAACAACGTTCCTCCAGGCACATGGTGCTACATAGAACAACACAGACGACTCGGTGACAATGTTTTATTACACCACAGATATTGTAGCTCTACTTAGAGGAAAAAAACATTAGAGAGAAAAAATGCACCCTGGTAGAAAATCAGAAAATAAATACATTGGTGTCAAAACTAATTGGTTGTATCTCAATTACCGTGGAAGAAAAGCCTCCTGAGTGACAAAAAACACACAAAGACGATTATATATATAATATACAAGGGACAAATTGTCAAATTCATTTTGACAGTTTTATTACCCCTAAAGGTCATTTTTTAAGGTCATAAAAAGTTTTTTTATTATTTGTTTGTTCAGGAGTTTGTGTAGCAGGTGTGCTTTTAGAACAGTATTTTGTGATTCCACTTGTTCATGTGTGCATCTGGCAACCATGCTGATTTGAGTTCACAACTGTAGGTCATGAAAGTTTCTGTGGTAATTTAATTAGACCTACATTTAACATAACAGATGAGTTCACAATATATACTTGTATAATTGTGATTATAAGTCCCTCTGTGATGTAAGCATAATTTTTTCTTCTTTTGCTTAATGAATGTAATCTTATCATTCTCAGCCTCTTGCATTGCTGAGGCACGCTGCTTTATTTACTGCACAAGTCCTACAATATGTCTGCTTATGTGTTGCCCAGATTCAATAAATGAGGACATGATGGCAAGGAATTTGGTGTAGTGAGTCTATTAAACAACACAACGCAACACAGAGAACACACAGCTACATGTTAAAAGTTGTATTTGTTTCAGTCATAAAAAGTAGTCATTTGTTTACACAAGTGTAGCTTAAAAGTTCTTCAGGAATAATATTCTTGATCAGGGTCTCAAACTCAATTTACCTGGGGGCCGCTGTAGGCAGAGTCTGGGTGAGGCTGGGCCACATTAGGTTTTCCACAAGAAAAACTTTGTTACAAAATTCAAAACTTCTCAAATCTCTTTATTTAAATAAAATAATAATAACAATGAAAATAATAATAATAATAATAATAATAATAATAATAATAATAATAATAATAATAATAATAAGATTTATCTTCTATATCTGCTGTATTCAGATTCAAATGTCTATCTTAACAGTTCTTTAACCTTCTGTGAATGGCTTTCCTGCTTTATCAATCATCTCACCAGGGGCGATTCTAGGGTCAGAGCTTTAGGGGTGCTGAGCACCCAATGAGCCCCACTGCCACCACCCACCCTCTTTTCACACAAAAACAAAAAATATGTCTATTGAATATAACTTTAGCATTTTAACATTGATTCAACTAACTCCAAAATCCAGATTTTTCTTTTTGAGACCTTTTCAGAACACCAGTTTAATTGTGAGAGTTCACACAGACACACAGCCCCCTGTAACAAACACAAAACCTTCTTCACTCAGCTGCTTTTCCTGACCGTTAACTCAATGTGCCTCCTTTTGTATCAACAGTCATCAGATTAGTTAGATTAGATTCAACTTTATTGTCATTGAACAAAGTAACAGGGACTTGGACAACAAAATGTAATTCATCTTCTGTAAATTATTTACAAATGACCATCTATCAGATTAACGATAAACTTTACCAACAGAGACACACGTACACACTCCACAGGTACACAGTTTATTTGTCGCGCTGCGGTTTTTGTTTCATGCTCTAGTAGTTAATAAACACAACTGCATGCGTCTTGCGGAAGAACATTGTAACCGGCGCTACTTCTCTCCGTTTATGACTATGGACGAGTCACTCACGTCCTGTGCTACACCACAGCGGCGGCGACCCGCTGGAATAAAATAGTCCGTAAATGTTTTCATTTTCATCCTTAACACATACATTTTGAACCACAAACTACGGAGTATGTTTTGGACATTATTTAACATTGTAAGAGACGAACAAAAATTTTAGAATAACAAACATTTCTTACTCCAAGTTTTAGGGGCTAGCCTCGCCCATGCATCTCACTAACCCCGTAGCTAAGCTTCGACTGCTGCATTATTCTCTTCGGTTGCTTTCTTGAAGAAATCTTGTTGCATCAGTAGACATGTTTTACGATTGACAACCCGGTTGGCTCTCTCATCTCCCTGGTATTTTGCACACTCCTCAGCATGTCTAGTTGTGTAATGACGTTTCAAATTGTATTCCTTGTGCACCGTAACTTTCTCTGTGCAAATAAGACACGTCGTGGTGCCGTGTACACATCACTTTGATTTATTTTGTCAGAGAGAGAGAGACCTCATATTAACTCTATAAGTGCCATTGGCATGTCTATATATATACACACACACAACATGAGAGCATATACCCCACCTTGATTGGTAGGTTCGTTCAGCTCCACATTCAACACTGTAAAGTGCCATACATATCAAACTTGCGGGTTGCACTAACATTAAACTTTCATATTGTGTCTTATGTGACACAAACACACTCTCAGGTAATAAATGGCAATAAGACTATACATTAATACCCCCCCCCCCCACACACACACACACAGACATAGGATCATTAAAAGCAGTGTTCTTTTTATTATATTTTATTTATTTTTTTTTTTTACAGGTTAAGTTGCATACAGAAGGGTTATTAAGAGTTTGAAGGGGAGATGCTGGAAGTTGGTTTTAGTGAGTATAGGGAGAGTGATCGTGAAGGACTGTTCCAGTCTGCCAGATATTAAAATATGATTTAAGAAAACAACAGAACAGGACAGACTGGTATTGCCAGTCAGCCATAAGGGAAGCTGGTTTTAACCTCCCTCTGATTTTCTGGCTGTAACTGAGGCTGGATATCCACACAGAACACTGCTACACTAGCTGCTCTATACTCTGTCTATACTTTCTCTCAATCACCACTAGAGGGGTGTAGATAAAGGTCTACTGTCTTACCTTGTCTCATTTAACCTTTAATCTCTACTCAATTCCATGAAGTTTCTAAAGCCTCTAGGAGAATTCCTGGAAGAAGTGAACACACTCCTCAGTCCTTCACGATCTTTCTCCCCATCATCTCCCCATCATTCTCCCTAAAAGTTGCCTACTTAAAAACAGCATATTAAATTCTTGATTGTATTTGATCAGGACAGTAAATCACCTGCAAATCAGCATTTTGTATTGATCTGTTGTTTATATGAGAACACTTTCTAAGCTGGTTCCTCTAAAGTGGTCAGAGGGCATTTCTTTTCTGTCTTTCCTGTACTTTGTTTAAGAAGTTATTAGGACTGAATTTTGTCTGACTCCTCCCCTCAGGTCTGTTCAACATGGGTGGCCCTAATAGGAACATTTGGTTCCTGATGACATAGCCCTGAGGTTCACTGAAGTACACAAGCCCCATCACCACGTCAAGGTCCCAGTCTATGAAGGGGAAAGTAGTAACAGGTGACACAGACTGCAGGACAGACAGGTGGTTGTTCAAGTAGGTAAACAACAGAACAACACAAAAACAGATATAACTCCTCCACTACTAAAGGTAGAGGAGAAAATACACAATCTTGTGCACCAAAGCTCTAGATGATAGTCAGGTCTCTTCAAGAAGAAGTGAAAGAGTAACTGATAGAAGAAACAGGACCATAAACTGTGGGTGCAGACACTTTATTCCTGAAGCACCTGGAAAAAATACAGAAATTATCTAGTTTATCTAGTTTAGCTAAAACATTTTCAAAATAAAATCTAAACACTGAAGCTTACAACAATACGATACACAAGTGTACTGTATATAGAGAGGCAGTTAAATTACAATGAAAGGAAAAACTTTTGATTCTGTTATTATTTTGCAGCCATGTTTTGTGTCTTGAATTATAATTATGTTTAAAAATATCATGGGCAGTAATGACTTACTGTAAAATAAAAAGTAACTGTGTGACCCTCCACATCCTGAACTGTTACTGAAATACAAACTCAATAACATCCAGAATCATCTCCAGATCTTTTATCTCTTAATTAGGAAACAGACCACAACTGACCATCAAACTGTTTATCAATGTCAATCATCCAGTTACCTTTAACCTGTGAAAATGAAGGGACTGTAAAAATGGCTATAATTTATAAATGATTAATGTTTTTGTTAAACCACCTGAATTAAAGCTGATCTACACTTTACAACTTTAAGCTTTATTTAACATTCATTTTACTGATCTACAGAATCACGAGTATGTTTCACTGTCCAATTATGACCCTGACTGTATATGATTCATTACCAACAGTTACTTAGACACACATGATGTAAGGGATTGTGATCAGTTATATAAAACAAGACCTGATATAAGGTTTAACATTTAAATAATTTAAATCAGACTTTATTTACATGACATCATCAGATTTTAATGGATTTTAATGTAAAAGTTTTACACACTGAAGTCAGTGAGAGTTGAATAGAGTTTGAGTAAAGAGCAGATCTCACAGTTTAGACACTTGTGTGTTTCTGTTCTCTACACAATCTGTGGTTATTACCACCAACAACACAACAGAAGCCTCTTCTCCTCTTTTATTTCAGAGCTTGTGTGTTAGTTGTTATACAGTATATACACACAGTGTTATACACACAGGTACACAGGAGAAGAGACATAATTGTGAGGTTCAGGTCTGGGTTAGATAAATTAATGTTTATAAGGCTGAATAAGAATGTAAAATGTATATTTATTTAGGAGATTCAATCTACAAGCTTCTACTAACACTTTGAGGTTAAAGACTGCCCAGGGTGTGTTTTTGTATCCAACATTGTGCTGTTTTCTCTGTTGTGTGGTTAAACCTCCAGCAGCAGAAATAGAAAATGAAAAATGAGCTTGACTTTGTGGTTTCATGCAGGTCTGTCTACCTAAAGCTCCATCAGACCCTTTTACTGGACTTATGGTGTATAAACATAGAGCTTTTCTTAATCTTACTCTCTCTGTAACACTGGACATGTTATTAAATCCTGTGGTCTCCACTAACGAGTACAGTCTCATATCTGCAGCTATAAACTTCAGATTTATTTATTGGACTAAATGAGAGATGAAATTCTGCCTGAATGCAGCAGAGATGTGTGTGTTGTTTACACTGTAATGTGCTGAATCTGTCCATCATTTACTGATCATCAGCATCGTAACTTACCATGAAGCTGAAATGCTCCTAAACACCAGACTTTATTCATTACTGCTGTTTAAACTAATATGTTAGTGTGAAGGTGTCTGTAGAATCCTGCACTGTTCCACCATCCTGCCTCAGTACTGACTGTATAATTAATAAAACAGACCAGTGATCTTTATTAATAATGTAAATAACAAATCACACATTAACTCATCTTTAAGGAAGTTAAACTGATACAAACAGGAAGAAATAATTACTGTAGTAAATAATAATATTCTCTAATTCATGTGTTGCACAGAGGGACAGTGGGGAACATCACCGTCTCACAACAGCAGTGTCCTGGGTTTGGCTGCGTGAAAACAAATTCATTCACATAGAACCAACAAACACACATGAAGTAAAACCTGAGTATGATTTGATCTGTAAGTCCGAACAATGAGTTTCATGACAGCCGAGAAAACAGTTCCACAATGATGGAGTTCCTGGTTTTAACTCTGTTCTGACTGGTAACTTCTCTATATTCATCCTTTATCTATTCATTTTAGCTCTAACAGTCAGGACAGTAGATTAAAGTAACTAATAAACTAATGAGTTATAAGAATAAATGTGAGAATATAAAATGAGATTTCAGAAGCTTATTGAACACCAGAACAGGAGACAGGATGTAGAGTCTCGTGGCTGAAGAAGTTAAACCGGAAAACAGCAGAAACAGAAGACTTTTTATTTCACTAAGTGTCTGTTCACATGTTCAGTGGAGGATGTGTGTTAGACATGGCAGAGTTCATGAGTGGGTTTAATTTACAGCTGACGATTGGTGAGTTCATAAATCAATTATTTTATTTATTTATTTTACATTTTGGACTTGATAACGTTTTCTATCCACATGAGCTGTGAGACGTGTTCAGAACATCTGCAGAGAGATTAATGCATTCAGTTATAACAGGAAACTGAACTGAAATGAAGTTAAATAAATAAAATATTAAAATATAAATATAACAGTATTGTCTATATGTTAAGTGCGGCTCCGTGGATGTAATGTAGTGTGATCTGTGTGTTAGGTTTACAGAGTGCTGATGAATCTTCTCTCTTCATGTGGTGTTGATCTTTCAGGTGTCATCAGTCTGAGTCTCCTTCAGAACATTTCAGCTGATCTGTTATCTGTTGATCCTGGAGAAAACATCACTCTGTTCTGTAACATCACTAATTATTCAGAGATATCGTGGTATCACATGAACTCATCAGGCGTGAGGCAGATTATATTGACCAGACAAAGGAAACTGGACAAAATATTTCAAATAGTTTATAATGAGGATAAGAGTCACTTTACTATATCAGAAAGCAGCAGTTCAGTCAGTTTAGTGATTATTGGAGTTAGAGACACAGATCTGGGATTTTATTACTGTGGAGGTCGAAACAAGGAACACATTCAGTTTGGGAAAGTCATCAGTCTGAACTTTACAGGTCAGTAACAACACTTTATTTACATTGGTTATTAATACTGTACTTTGTTTTTTATATTTATTTATAGACTTATTTAAGATTTATTTCATGCTATTACATATAATTATTTTGAGAATTTACTGAAATTATTATTGAGACATTAAACATGAATTTTTCCAACATTAAAACAGACAGTAAACATGAACATGGATTTATATAAAATGTGATTTTAAAATGATTAAACTAGAATTTTATTCTTTTTTGTAGGTCATTTTTGTCATTTTAAAGGTTGAAGACTAAATGTGTTAATAATTGTGTAGAAGCTCTTTCACCAGGGACGCATGTCTAGCTCCAGACTCCTGTATGGTGTCATAGTCATCACTTTATCTATAAAAGTTTGCAGGTCCATTAATTTTACAGTTAAGTCCAAACAGAGATCACTGGTCAGTTTAGACTTTGTTCTTTTTGTTTAATTGTCTGTTCTTTTTGTTTCACTAATCTTCTGTTTTTATAGTTTAAAGCATTAGTTTAGATGTGAAATGAAGTCACTGATGTTCACATAATGCACTTTATAAACACATGATAGTCTGAATAACCAGAGAGTCACGTGTGAATTCAGAGTTACACGTTTTAGTCTTATGTGTGGAATTACAGTTCAACAAAACATCTATTATTGATCAGACTTCAGACGTTTCCTGGATTTAACAATAATAATTATTATAGCTGCACAATACTGATTATTATTTAAGATATTTTCTTGGAGGACACTGTACTGATATCTCTGTGGTTCTGTGTGTATTTTAGGTGGCAGCAGAAATGAGACTCGTTCTTCATCAGAGGATTCAGATTCACAGCAGACTGGAGGAACTGAGAACATCTGGATTATACTTATGATCATAATGTGTGTGTGCTCCATCTCTGTCCTAATAAACATCATCTGCATGTGTGTGTTCTGCAGCAGGGTGGAAGGTAAAAGTGCTTTAACTTGTAGGTTAAACAATTAAGAATCAGACAGAAGTTTTGTGGTAATTATGTATTTATTGTGTCTAAATTTATTGTCTAATTTATATTAATGAAAACAGAATTCTCTTTCAGGAAAATTATCATCATCATTATCATCATGCTGCAGTCACGACACCAGCTCCACTGAACAGGTATAAAAATATTCACATTAATGTCAAACACTGAGGAAGCAAAAAAAAAGATTATTTCGCTCCCAGAAACAATTTTTATTTCATGTTTCACAGTAAAATAATGTTTGGTGTTTGACTAAACTAAACTTGTAAACTTCTATATATTATACAGGTGTTTGGTATAAATATTTAAAGTAATAAATAAATATTTTAATATTTTTGTGTGAATATTGTAATTATAATAGACTTATCATATAACTGTAGAGTTGTATGTAGTGCAGAACTGCCTACATGTCACATGACTGATATAAAACATAAATGAACCTGTGTAATTAAAGAAAGTCTTTATTCTCACTCTGGCTTCAAAACGACTTTAGTTTAGTTATCTTGTTGATCAGTGTTATGTGGTTAAGCTTAGTGTTGTAATTACACTGTAAATATGTTGTTCACAGTCACAAGAACACAACACAGTCTATAAAATGAGATCCACTTGAGGCTGGATGTGACTGAGTAAGCAACTAACTACGGTTTAAAGCAGCAACGGATTCTAGTTGAGTTCAGCTGGGAATTTTACTGAAATCTGGCAACCCTGTCCATATATTTAGAGTGATTGTCATTTAAATGTAAATTAATAAAGAATTTAAACTTGTTTTTTTTACCTCATGTTTCTTGTTAATGTTTCCTGTATTTAAATTTCTCTCTCTCTAAAAACTCTTTAAAACTTGACATTAAAGTAAAAACATTGTGCTGCTTTATTCAGTCACACACACACACACACACACACACACACACACACACACACACACACACACACACACACACACACGGTCACCTTACACACACCAAGTCTGAAAGAAAACACTAAACCTCCACCTACTGTTCAAATGCTGTAATCTTATTTATTTAGTATGAAACATTATCAGTTATCAATCCTGTATGAAGCCACAATAATAATGTTATATAAGTGTTTATAATAAATAAGAAGTGTTTAAGGGTTAAAATGAGAAATGTGACCAGTGTGAAAGAACACAATAAATATATGTGGAACACAATACAGTAAACAGAACAGTGCAGTTCATGTCAAAGTTTCCACAATAAACAGTAAAAATAGTGTTTAGTGCTGCTTCATCATCTGAATCTCTCTACAGGACGAAAAGATTCATCATGACAGTTCGCTGTATGACAGAAAGTTCACAGGATCTGTTAAGATCAACAAAGCTTCAGATTTGGACTGTGTGACTTACGTAACCTTCACCTCACAGCCACAGAGACACTGACCTACAGGGTGTCTATTATTATTATTATTATTATTATTATTATTATTATTATTATTATTATTATTATTATTATTATATTAATGAGAAACAGAATATTCTCTCTCTCTCTCTCTCTCTCTCTCTCTCTCTCTCTCTCTCTCTCTCATCCCAGCAGGACTGAGATGTTGTAAATCCCTGGAGATCCATCCTCATGTCATGATCTTGAGATTAATCTGGAGAACTCTCAGATCACATGGACTGATGTACTAGATCAGACTTACTTTTTTATATAACCTAATAAAAATTCCTAGTAACATTTTCAGTAAACACATTTCTCTGTATAAATTAAAACCTAAATGAAATAGTAAGATAAATATTATGGTGTAAATGAGGAGTAGGTGGGATACAGGATTAAATGGTTTTGAAATTAAAAATCTTTGAATAAACAGAACATAATCTATGGATTTTTTATTTTCATGATAATCTTGTTTTAATGTTTTCCTTCTTATCTTAAAGTATTAAAAATGTTTCATTAGAAGAGTTTTTTGAATAAATGTGACAAAGGCACTAACAGGAGACTTTTGACTCTTTCATTTTGGACCAAAATCATTCTCACATGATTAATTTAACACATTTAACACATTTAATACATTTTTGCTAACTTGTAGGTTTAGATGGTTTAAAGGGGGAACAACAGCCCATTTCCCCATTAAACACAAACACATGTGGTCTTGACTATAGCTTTTAAGAGACTGTGGAAGAATAAATGAGCTTCATGTCCACTTCTCAGTTCTACTAGTATAAGGCTGCATGAGTGGGTTTGAACATTCACCAGCTACTATGACAGGACAGCCTATGATGTGTCAGCCTACAAGCCCAAACCTGCTCCCTACTGAGGCTGACAGCATGGTCTCACAGGAGGTTGGAGGCTCCTCTATTGAGCAGAGAAACAGTTTTTTCTTTCCAGTTGAGCTGAAGATCCATGGTTGCCATATACCTGCTACGATCCCCCTGTGTGTGGTGTTGGATCTAGCTGTAAGGACTCAGCCCAGACTCTGGCCACGTGCGTTTGTTTACGTTTCTCGTCACGTGTCTGCCCCGCCTTCGTCTGCTCCTCCCTGTCATCACACCTGATCCTTATTGTGTCATTGTCTTTTTGTATTTAACTGTGCCGCGTTGCTTCGTGCAGCGCGGCATCTACTGTGGTTTGTCCTGTTTCCAGTCTGCGTGATGTTTTGTGTTCTGTCATTAAACCCTGTTCATTTATGCTATCCTGCGTTTGGGTCCGCTCTGTTCCGTGTTCACGACACTAGCAGTACTGGTACCATTTGTCCAGTGTTTTTAATACATAATGTTAATGGATTTCACATTATATTGTACCAGTAGTGATCATCGTTTAGGCCTTTTTGTTGTTACTGAGTATCTTTCAGTGTTTTTAAGGCTATATGTACATGACGTAGTCAGTGACACTTATGTAGCTGTTTCACTGAATACAACAAAGTAGGTCTTGCTTGTTGCTGGATAGGACCAGTGCAGTGGAGTAAAAATGTACCAGGAGTAAAACAATGCTTGCTGATTGTACTATATGGGCACTAAGGTTCAGCAACATCTATCTTTATCCCCCCTGAAAATTGTGATTTATCTGAGTTTAATGTAGATTCTCCCTTAATTTTCCTTGTTTTATTATTTCCTACTTTTTTCAAACAGTACTTTTTCTTTGCTGACTATATTTGTACCTTTTCCTTTTGACTCCCTATAGGAAAAAGACAATTATTTTCTTATATTGCTATCTAAAATGATCTCATTTATAATTGTTTAGTTTTTTCCAGAAACATCTCCCATCTGCCCTAATCAGTGTGTAGGGCTCCATTCCACAATGCCTGGAGCAACAGTATTGTATGATATTGATCTCATTCTAACATTTGGATTAAATATAGAAAATATAGTCTCACTCTCACATGATGCTGTCTGAGACCATTGTCTCATTTTATTTAAAATATGTCTTAGACATAAAATATGCATTTTGTGATGTCACCATCCCAGAATTATCATCCATAATTAAATCACTGTGTAATGATACACGCAACTTACCAAGGTAAGCAAAACAGAATAAGGTTTATTTAAGTCTGTGAACATATATATCTGAAATGAACAGTACGAAGCACCACAACGTTGCAGCACACACAAACACACACGCAGGGGATATCACAGGAATCCGAGTCAATGATTCCTTAAAGGTGAGGTGATGCACGTTGTTTGATAAATGCTTCAGAAAACAGAGTCGGGCCGACAAACAAAACAAACGTGTAGCCAATGAGCATAAAGGGGCGTGTCTTATCAATATGGGCAGAGAGAGTGTTTATGCGCATGTGTGACATTAGCATAAAGGGGCGTGTCTTGTCAATATGCGGCAGAGAGAGTGTTCAGTGCGCATGTCTGACATTAGCATAAAGGGGCGTGTCTTGTCAATATGCGGCGGAGAGAGTGTTCAGTGCGCATGTCTGACATTAGCATAAAGGGGCATGTTTGGCAATATGCGGCAGAGAGAGTGTTCAGTGCGCATGTCTGACATTAGCATAAAGGGGCGTCTCTTGCCAATATGTGGCAGAGAGAGTGTTCAGTGCGCATGTCTGACATTAGCATAAAGGGGCGTGTCTTGTCAATATGCGGCGGAGAGAGTGTTCAGTGCGCATGTCTGACATTAGCATAAAGGGGCGTGTCTTGTCAATATGCGGCGGAGAGAGTGTTCAGTGCGCACGTCTGACATTTGCAGAAAACGATTGAAACATTGACATAGCGGATAAAAATGAAAAGCGAAAAAAGGCTTACGATAAGGTAAGAAGTAGGACGTGTTAATATAGGATCAGCTTTCCAGCGCTGGAGAGAACTGAACGTCTTCCACGTGAAACGGAGCTAAACCTTTCACGGTACAACACACAGAACTACAAAAACACATTTGTATTACCACAGTATTACTCATTGAGTTTATTTATTGATAAAAATATCCCCTCGGCCAGCCGCCCCAACAGGTTCCGCCATAATAGTTGCCTGGGTTACGTATGTATGTGTGGGGTGGAGCTATCAAAACAGGGGTGACACCCATTTGGGTTAGGGGCGTGTTTGTTTTGGTGATTTCAAATGTCAACATTGGCTTTCAAACATCATGCACCTCACCTTTAACTTGAAGTAGATATAGGAGTAAATGCTGTCACCCCGAAAGCGAGGACGAAGGAAGGGTAACTGATTGCTATAAGACAAACGGGAATCTGGAGCTTGAATGACTGCAGAGAAAATCACGTTAGTACATACAAGACCAGACAATGAGTGAGTGACTGAGAGTCACTTATATACAGTAGTGTGTGTTGATTGGTGAATGAGGAACAGCTGGTGATGATTAGTACTCAGGTGAATGTGATTGGTGGTGAGTGATGGAAGGACCTGGTGATTCTGTGACATTATCACAGTAAAATATTTAGTATTTAAATCAATTTCTAGGTGTCATGATTGAAGTTAATGAAGCTTGCATATGGATCCTCTGCTTTACGACCCATCATTACATTAGGTAAGTGTTTAGAATTAATTCCTAAGTACTGGGTAATAATTTCAAATACGAAGAAAAGGACAAAAAATGTGACAAATATTTATTTATTTGTAGAAATACGGCAGTAAATAAAATGCATATTCACATTAAATGACAGTGTAATTAGATAAAAACAATAGTGGAATTTATAAGTAAAATATAAATAAAAAAACACAAAAATAATGGAATTTAATATTAAAGACAGAATAAAATATAATATGTTACAAACACATAAAACCTTTACAGTTATATAACATGACCTGCTTTATTATTATTTATTTGTGGAGTTAGTAACTGCAGACTGATATATTTTATAAATCCTTTAAAGTTCTATTCCTGTAGAGTTGATGTAGTACAGAACTGTCTACATTACCATGTGTTATGAGAGCCATGAAGGCTCCCTCTGCTGGCCTGCAGAGGATTTGCTGCACTTTATCATCAGGAGTCTAATTCCCACAATCCATTGCACCACCAACTCAGCACACCTGTTTCCTGTTTGTAATCACCTGGTCTATTTCAGCTCACTCAGAACTCTCTGATAGTCTGCATTCTGAGTGTATATTTGGTTCAGTCTTTTGCCTTGTTTTGACCCTGCCTGTTTTTCATGTTTATGAATGTTTGCTACCTGCCTTGACCTACGCCTGGATTATCAACTACAGTTTTTGGATTTCCTTTGATGTTGTTGTTTGCCTGATGTTTTGACCCTTGCCTGTTTTGGATATCGCCCTATAAACCAGCATCTGGATCTAACCTGTTTCACGTGAATGACACCATGAAACATAAATGAACCTGTGTGCTTAAAGAAATTCCTCATTCTTACTGTGACGTCACAGACTCTTCTCCATGTCCTTCACTAATCTAGTTTAGTTATAATGAGATCAGTGTTATGTGGTTAAGTTTACTATTAAAAATACACTGTAACATGAAAATAATGAAATGAATAAAATCCTTTGTTATTCACAGTAGATTCAATACTGAAACTGTGGTAAAGAAGAAACATTCATTACCAACAAATTATTATATTTTTAAAAGTCTTTCTGAATAACTTTCTTCTTTCATATGGACAAATCTCTCTGTTTCTGTTTAGCATCTGAACTGTAAAATTGTGGTTCATTTATTACAGTTTTTTTCAGTCGCTAACAAGCGTTTGTCCAAACAGTTGTCACATTTTCAAAACTCTAAACACAATTAGCACAGCATCGGTCTTTTGTGGCCATACCATTCACACATTTCATGTCGTTTTCACACAATATGCAATCAGTGAACACATTTCCACAATGCTTACATTTTCTTAACAGACAAGTTATACCTCCCAACAAAATTATGGATTGTTTTTGTAGTATTCACAAATGTTAACACACAACATCCCACAATAGCAAAAACAATATTCCAAACCTTAGATACAGTATAAAAACCTCTGCTTCTGCAATGATATCAGTTCAAAAACAATATATCTCAGCTGATAATAAACAAACAATTGAATAATTGACACACAGCTGATTTATGTTGGGTGAATTGGGCCAACCACAGCTGATTCCATTCTGGCTTAGACTCAGTGGCAGGGTTTTTTTTTTTCTATTACTATAAAATGAGGACTTTGAGGAGTGATGTTTTTGGAAACAGAAACAGAAAAAGACAAACACTGTAATGTCTGGACGTGGAAGAGGACGAGCAAGGGGCCCAGGGAGAAGACCAGCTCCAGTGAGAGATGCAGGGCCAGGGAGAGGTGCAGTGAGAGGTGCAGTGAGAGGTGCAGGACCAGGGAGAGGTGCAGTGAGAGGTGCAGTGAGAGGTGCAGTAGGAGGTGCAGGTGCAGTAAGAGGTGCAGTGAGAGGTGCAGTAGGAGGTGCAGGTGCAGTAAGAGGTGCAGTGAGAGGTGCAGTAGGAGGTGCAGGTGCAGTGAGAGGTGCAGTGAGAGGTGCAGTAGGAGGTGCAGGTGCAGTAAGAGGTGCAGTGAGAGGTGCAGTGAGAGGTGCAGTAGGAGGTGCAGGTGCAGGAAGAGGAGCAGACCCAAGGAGAGGGCAAGGTAGAGGTGTAAGAATGCGTGGTGGTGGCATTCCAAGGGCTGCAAGAACAGTAGTCAGTGATGAAATTCGTGCCACTATCATTGACCATGTAATCAACCATGGTCTCTCACTAAGAGAGGCTGGTGAAAGAGTCCAACCCAATTTGAGGCGGTCAACGGTTGCCTCCATTATTCGCATCTTTCAACAAACCAACAGGTAAGTATTGCATTTTACATGGATTGTTTCTATTCTCACTTGACATGTCAATAAGGTCATACAGTAATGCATATGTTGATTTTTTTCCCCTCTAAAGAATGCAACATCTTCCACCCTCTGGGGGAAGAGGAAAGCTCCTCAATAATGATCAAGAGCTTGCCATTGTAGAAATGGTTGTTGCAAATAATGCAATAAAACTGCATGAAATTAAAACTAGAATTGTGGAGGACCATGAGATATTTGGCAATATAGAAAGCATCAGCCTCACAACCATTACACGGACACTGTCCAAACACAGAGTGCGGATGAAGCAGCTCTACACTGTTCCCTTTGAGAGGAACAGTGAGAGAGTCAAGGAGCTACGACGACAATATGTCCAGGTATAGTGTATATTCAATTCAATGTCCAGTTCTATAAGCTTTGCACTTTGCAAGTAGGTAACCTACACAGTAATAGGTTACAGTACAGTACGGTATACAGTAATGACATGATATACATAAACTTTGTTTCAGAGAGTTATGGAATTGAAGGCCAACCAGGCCCTTCATGAATTCATTTACATAGATGAGGCAGGATTCAATCTATCCAAAAGGCGTCGACGTGGACGAAATATAATTGGAAAAAGGGCCACAGTTGATGTGCCAGGACAGAGAGGGGCAAACATTACCATGTGTGCAGCAATGGCAAATGCAGGATTACTCCTTCACAGATGTCAGGTTGGACCCTATAATACCGAGCGCCTCCTTGCCTTTCTCAATGATCTCCACCTGCGCCTGGTACCAGAGCAGGATCAGGAGGGTGAAAGCATGAGGACCTTTGTAATTACCTGGGACAATGTTGCTTTCCATCATTCGCAAGCAATAACAGCATGGTTTGAAGTCCACCCAAGACTGGTAAGTCTCTTCCTTCCACCCTATTCACCTTTCCTCAACCCCATAGAGGAGTTCTTTTCTGCATGGAGGTGGAAGGTTTATGACCATCAGCCACATGACCAGATGTCCCTCCTTGAAGCCATGGATGCTGGCTGCAGGGACATCACAGTTCAAGATTGCCAAGGGTGGATCCGACATACCAAGCGGTTTTATCCCAGGTGCATCGCCTTGGATGATATCAGATGTGATGTTGACGAAAACATGTGGCCTAACCCTGAAGATCGCAGGGATTAGATACATTACAGTTTTTTTCAGTCGCTAACAAGCGTTTGTCCAAACAGTTGTCACATTTTCAAAACTCTAAACACAATTAGCACAGCATCAGTCTTTTGTGGCCATACCATTCACACATTTCATGTCGCTTTCACACAATATGCAATCAGTGAACACATTTCCACAATGCTTACATTTTCTTAACAGACAAGCTATACCTCCCAACAAAATTATGGATTGTTTTTGTAGTATTCACAAATGTTAACACACAACATCACACAATAGCAAAAACAATATTCCAAACCTTAGATACAGTATAAAAACCTCTGCTTCTGCAATGATATCAGTTCAAAAACAATATATCTCAGTAAATAATAAACAAACAATTGAATAATTGACACACAGCTGATTTATGTTGGGTGAATTGGGCCAACCACAGCTGATTCCAGTCTGGCTTAGACTCAGTGGCAGGGGTTATTTTTTTCTATTACTATAAAATGAGGACTTTGAGGAGTGATGTTTTTGGAAACAGAAACAGAAAAAGACAAACATTGTAATGTCTGGACGTGGAAGAGGAAGAGCAAGGGGCCCAGGGAGAAGACCAGCTCCAGTGAGAGATGCAGGGCCAGGGAGAGGTGCAGTGAGAGGTGCAGTAGGAGGTGCAGGTGCAGTGAGAGGTGCAGGTGCAGGAAGAGGAGCAGGCCCAAGGTAGAGGTGTAAGAATGCGTGGTGGTGCCATTCCAAGGGCTGCAAGAACAGTAGTCAGTGATGAAATTCGTGCCACTATCATTGACTATGTAATCAACCACGGTCTCTCACTAAGAGAGGCTGGTGAAAGAGTGCAACCCAATTTGAGGCGGTCGACGGTTGCCTCCATTATTCACATCTTTCAACAAACCAACAGGTAAGTATTGCATTTTACATGGATTGTTTCTATTCTCACTTGACATGTCAATAAGGTCATACAGTAATGCATATGTTGATTTTTTTTCCCCTCTAAAGAATGCAATGTCTTCCACCCTCTAGGGGAAGAGGAAAGCTCCTCAATAATGATCAAGAGCTTGCCATTGTAGAAATGGTTGTTGCAAATAATGCAATAAAAATGCATGAAATTAAAACTAGAATTGTGGAGGATCATGAGATATTTGGCAATATAGAAAGCATCAGCCTCACAACCATTACACGGACATTGTCCAAACACAGAGTGCGGATGAAGCAGTTCTACACTGTTCCCTTTGAGAGGAACAGTGAGAGAGTCAAGGAGCTACGATGACAATATGTCCAGGTATAGTGTATATTCAATTCAATGTCCAGTTCTATAAGCTTTGCACTTTGCAAGTAGGTAACCTACACAGTAATAGGTTACAGTACAGTATGGTATACAGTAATGACATGATATACAGTACATAAACTTTGTTTCAGAGAGTTATGGAATTGAAGGCCAACCAGGCCCCTCATGAATTCATTTACATAGATGAGGCAGGATTCAATCTATCCAAAAGGTGTCGACGTGGACGAAATATAATTGGAAAAAGGGCCACAGTTGATGTGCCAGGACATAGAGGGGCAAACATTACCATGTGTGCAGCAATGGCAAATGCAGGATTACTCCTTCACAGATGTCAGGTTGGACCCTATAATACCGAGCGCCTCCTTGCCTTTCTCAATGATCTCCACCAGTGCCTGGTACCAGAGCAGGATCAGGAGGGTGAAAGCATAAGGACCTTTGTAATTACCTGGGACAATGTTGCTTTCCATCATTCGCAAGCAATAACAGCATGGTATGAAGTCCACCCAAGACTGGTAAGTCTCTTCCTTCCACCCTATTCACCTTCATCTTTTCTGCATGGAGGTGGAAGGTTTATGACCATCAGCCACATGACCAGATGTCCCTCCTTGAAGCCATGGATGCTGGCTGCAGGGACATCACAGTTCAAGATTGCCAAGGGTGGATCCGACATACCAAGCGGTTTTATCCCAGGTGCATCGCCTTGGATGATATCAGATGTGATGTTGACGAAAACAGGGATTAGATACATTAATTTTGTGCTATTTTTAGTTCCCCCCTTCTTATCTGGGCTTTTTGCTGTTTTGTTTTTTGTTTTGTTTTTTGTTTTTCAGAATGCTCTTATATATGATATTTTGTTCACTGTAAGCAATACTGTAAAACTTTTTCTGTTCTATTATATTGTGTTTCTACTGTACCTCCTTTAGTAAACAGTAAAGAAAAAAATAACTGATTTGCTTTTTACTGGAATGCGTTTGAATGTGAACATTACTGTACATGTGGACATACAGTTCCCAACTAAGACATTTTGTGTAAAAGGTGGATTGCATGTTACCTGAAACATAAAAGTCTATGCAGTTTTTCTAATGTCAACAATAGCCAGTATTTTGAAACCTGGTGTACTTTGATTGACTGCATATACCTTGTGAAGTGAAAACAAGTGTTATTCTTTGACAGAATAATTTCATTTTGAGTCAGATTTCCAGTGTTTCGGTAAAGTTAGTGTGTGCAGAGAAAGATGTGTTCTGTTTTGAAATGGAGAGTTAGTATATATTTAACAAAATGTGTTTTTGAGAGGAAAATTATCAATTTGGCCAATTGTGTTTTGTAGGTGTAAGTCTGTGTTAAGAGTTTAGAAAAATTATCTTAAGTATAGGTAAGCGCTTGTTAGCGATTGAAAAAAACTGTAAGAACATTATGTGAAAACAATAAAACTTTATTTTATGTTTTTTATTATTCAAGACATTAAAAATCTATAATCTAATCATCACCAAATTATTCCAGTGATATAGATTTCTTGTGTGTTGCTTGAATTGAATTTTTTTTGTTGACTGACAAAACAGTTGGTTGAAGTAGGGGGTCGGGGTGGGATACCAATCGATCCAAAACTCCTCCCCCCTTTTCCTTATCTCCAGGCTCCAGACAGTCTCTTGGCCGCCGCATGTGCCACAAGAAAAAGGGGAAACCTTGGAGGAACCGTGTTAGTGGAAATAACATCTGGATTAATCACAGTTTAAAAACAAAAGAACAGATTTAATCTATTATAACTTTAAATCTTTTGCATTCTCCTTCTCATTATTTTAGTAAAGACTGTTAAGTCACAAACTACACAATAAACACCACAGTATATTTATCTCTCTTTTCTCTTTCTCTTTAAGTAAGGATTATACTGTTAATGATGGTGGACAAAAGAACCTTATAAACTTGATCTAATTCACACTGAATCACAGGAAATGTTCTTCTGTCTCTGAGGTAAATCTGAGTTTTTAATTTTCTCCCTCATCAGTTTTATTAAGATCTGTGTGTGACATCAGTCAGCTGTTCTGTCACTTTTATTTATAACGTGTCTCTGTTTGTTTGTTTCAGAAAATCTGCCAACACTCCACAAGAGTTTTCCAGACATCATGTCCCTCCTTTATATTTCCATCTTATGGGTCTGTGCCTGTGTGGGTGAGTGACCAGGTTCTACAACACCAACAAGACAGAAGTGTCCTTCTATTGAATCAAATATCACAACAATGTTTTGTCAAATGTTACAAATCCTGTAGATTGTAATGTTTCTC
The DNA here is from genome assembly GCF_030014155.1 of Tachysurus vachellii. NCBI lineage: Eukaryota > Metazoa > Chordata > Actinopteri > Siluriformes > Bagridae > Tachysurus > Tachysurus vachellii. The sequence continues at coordinate 1,739,239 of NC_083473.1, read as the reverse complement.
CCACAGACAGTGCAGAATCTCTGGTTACTGTATCAGCTCCAGTGGGTTCCACAGTCATCCTGCCATGTAAACTGACTGAAGAGTTTAAACCAACATCACTTATTAGGTGGAAGATCAACAGTGACATTGTGTTTGAGAGAAACAGTGATGTTACACATTCAGGTTCAGGATATAAAGGACGTGTGGATGTTCCTGTGGACGAGCTGCGTAAAGGAAACTGTTCCCTGGTGTTGAAGAACGTCAGTTTTATTGATGATCAAATCTTTACAATGGTACATGTGGACAATAACACTAAGGAAGTGATTGAAATTAACAATGTTAAGCTCTCAGTCTATGGTGAGTAAACTGTTTAGTGTAAAATATTGACTAATTATAGAAGTCACATTGTCTCAGATAACAGAGCTGGAAATAAGGAACAATAACAACATCTATTATAGAGAGGAATCAATACTTTATTTAGAGTTAACAGATGATGTGTTAGAAAAATACACAAATACAGACAGTACGCCCCTTGAGGCGCGGCTCCCGAAGCACCAAATCCCGACAAGGTCCAGGAGGGGGGGCGAGGCACACGGCGAGGTAGATCGGGGGAGCAAGGAACACGGCGAAGGCAGATGGGGGGAGCAAGGCACACGGTGAGGCCGGTGAGGGGAGCAAGGCTCACGGCAAGGTAGATGGGGGGAGCAAGGCTCACGGCGGCGCAGCCAGAGAGGGCCGAGCGACGTCCACAGCCGAGCAGAAGGGCCGAGCGACGTCCACAGCCGAGCAGAAGGGCCGAGCGACGTCCACAGCCGAGCAGAAGGGCCGAGCGACGTCCACAGCCGAGCTGAAGGGCCGAGCGACGTCCACAGCCGAGCTGAAGGGCCGTGCATAACCCCCGACGCACCGTGGCCAGACCCACGTCTTGATGACCAGAGTAGGAAGGAGGGTGGGAGGGCAAGAAAGATCCTTCGCCACAGACCTGCAACACCCCCCGCGGAAGAAGTGAAGCGACGTCCTCCTCGGAAAGAACCGGAAGTGGAGAGGCGTCCCTCACCGAAAAAATGTGGAGCGATGTCACCGACAAAAAGAAAAAAGGGCCAGAAGGACTGACGGAACAGTCCAGGGGGAGAAGAAAAAAAAACGGTCCGAGCTAGAAGCTATCCTGCTGGGTCTTAGTTAAGGCGGAATCATTCTGTCACAACCAGGAAGGAAGGAGACAGACCCGTACGCAGGATAGCTTCAAATGAAGGGGGTTTAATAAATAATGAAGACAACACAGTAAAAGACGAGAACTAAACAATACAAATGACGACACTTAACAAGGACTAACAATGATTAATTTAACTAACGCAACTAAAGATACTTAAATACTAACTTAAATACTAAAGACCAGAGGTGGGTAGAGTAGCCAAAAATTTTACTCAAGTAAAAGTACTGTTACTTCAGAATAATATGACTCAAGTAAAAGTAAAAAGTAGACATCCAAATAATTACTTGAATAAGAGTAAAAAAGTACTTGGTGAAAAAACTACTCAAGTACTGAGTAACTGTTGAGTAACGTCTGATTTATTTTTTAACACAAGACAACAATCAGACAGACAAAAATACAAAATAATGCAAATTATGGCTCATCCAATCAATAAAATAAATTAAAATTAATTTATTACAAAATAGTTTAAATTAAAATAATTCAGGTATATTCAAGTACTTAATAAATAAAATAATAATAAATAAAAAATAAATATGCACAAGTAACACAAATTTCCAAACCTTTATACTTTTTTACCAGGCAGAACTAGAACGAGGCAGCCCATAAATTCTCATAAACTGTGTGTGTGTCTCCAGTGACAGAACAACAGAAGGAAACACACACACACACACACACACACACACACACACACACACACACACACACACACACACACACATTTCATTTCTTTTGTGTTGTGATTGTTGCACATTTGATGCCTTGATGAAAGGGCAATAATAATGAAATACATCTCTACTCCTTTAATTCATTTCAGGAAGCCTCTAGAACTTTCCTTAGTTTCAGGTAAACTAAAGCTTCTGGTTGTAAAGCTGTTTTTGTTTCTCAAAATATCTTCCTTCATGTTCATCAGAACAAAGAGATTTATACAGGTTTGTAACAACATGAGAGTGAGTAAATGATGACAGAATTTTCATTTGGAGTGAACTGTCCCTTTAAATATGTGTGTTCGGCGCTGTAAGAAACGACACGTCTGACGTCATCTGTTTGTCGGCTCTTGCGGCGCTGAGTAAAGTTGAGCACATAAAAAAACTCGAAACAGCTGAACTCGACATTACTGCTGTGTGTACTGTATGTCTGCGCCTCGTCCATTAATTCAATAGTATATAGCAGAAAAAGTTCTCCCTTACTTCTCAGCGTAAGAAATACAAGGTGTGAACTGACTGAAATGCGTGTCTCAAGGTGAAGACTTGAGAGCTCTGTCATATGTAACCTAAAAGACAAACATGCGCCTATCTGCTTTGGCAGACACAGAAGACACCTCATAATGTAGCTGCTCTCTCACACTTTTACTAAGGTAAACTTTCAATATGAGGCCAGGGGTGCGGGTTTTCCTCCTCATTTGTGTCTGCATTGCCGACGGTTGATTCTGACATGTTTGTGTTGCTAATGTCACAGACCTAATCTGTGAGTTGGAGTGCATGTTGATGTTATGCTGAGCATTGTGATTTGTGTGTGTAATACATTTTCCCCTCGCGGCTCGCCGTAGATGGCGTGTGGGCATGCGCAGTCCAATGACATCTTTAGCTCCTCCGGGAAAAATTCAGGTAAATGCAAACTGATCAAACATCACATTAGAACGGGGGAGCAGGCTCCTATCAAACAGCGCCCATATCGTGTGTCCCCTGAGAAACGTATGGAAATAGAGAGACAAGTGGCGGGTCTGCTGGCAGATGGTGTCATTGAGGAGAGCTGCAGCCCCTGGGCATCACCAGTGGTGTTAGTTAAAAAGAAATGTGGTGCCTGGCGTTTCTGTATTGACTACAGACGCTTAAATAGCATGACTGTGAAAGACTCTCACCCACTACCTCATGTAGATGATAAACTGGATGGTTGGCAGGCGCGTTGTGGTTCAGTACTTTGGACTTTTCTAATGGGTACTGGCAGGTAGAGGTTGCTGAGGAGGACAGAGAAAAAACAGCATTTACGACGGGACAGGGACTCTATCAGTGGCGATCCATGCCAATGGGCCTCTCAAACTCTCCTGCTACATTCCAACGTTTGATCGAATTAGTCCTCAGGGGGCTCCCATGGCACGTCTGCATGGTATATTTGGATGATATTCTGATTTACAACAAAACTTTTGACGAACACTTGTCGGGCTTACAGGAAGTGTTTTCAAGAATTCAGTCTGCCGGACTGAAATTAAATCCGAAAAAGTGCCACCTTGCGAGGGATCATGTGATTTTTCTGGGTCATGTTATTTCTCAGAAAGGACTCCAGCCTGATCCTAGGAACACGGTAAAGGTTCGGGACTGGCCAGTTCCCCAATCCCCATCTGAGGTCAGAGCGTTTGTGGGACTTTGTTCATATTACAGGCGCTTTGTCAGAGACTTTTCGAAATATGCTGCTCCACTGAACCAGCTTGTTGGTAAGAATGTGCCCTTTGTGTGGTCTACTGAATGTGACGAATCTTTTAATTTCCTAAAAAATGTGTTGTCATCTGAGCCTATAGTGATTCTGCCTGACTTCAACGTGCCGTTTAAAATTCACACAGATGCATCCAATCTGGTGGTCGGTGCTGTGCTCGCCCAGGATAGAGACGGCTTGGAGCATGTTGTCGCCTATGCCAGCCGGGCGTTGAACTCCACACAGAGGCGGTGGTCCACTTTTGACCGGGAGCTGTGGGCCATTGTGTGGGTGGTAAGAGAATTCAGGCATTACATTGGACTGTCTTCATTTACCATTATCACAGACCATCGGCCGCTGTTAGCTCTGCTACGTATGTCTATTGAAAACGACCCAACAGGAAGGAGGGGACGATGGATTATGGAACTCAATCCACTGAATTGGATCATCATTCACAAGGAAGGGAACCGTCACAAGAATGCAGACGCTCTATCTTGTCGCCCGGTAACACCCGACCAGGTTGGCGCAGAGTCCAATAATAATGGGATGTCAGAAGTCAATGTGGTGAGTTCAGGTCGACCAAGTAGTGACAATTTATGTCCCTTAAAAGTTGTTAATTCTGCAAAGGAAGGTACTGCTGCGCACCTATCTGACATTCCTGATTTAAATACAATTTCCATGAACGCTCTATCTTTCAATACATGGGACATTAGGGCAACAGGCCGATCCTGACATCAGAATTGTTTTGGATTGGGCGGAGCAGTCACAGAAGCCTGCTAGGAGACAGTTACAAGGTGCCTCTCAGTGCTTGAAAAAACTTTGGACTGAGTTCAATCGCCTCTCAATTATTGATGGACTCTTGTGCCGCTCTGTCATCTGTTCACTCACCGGTGATCCTATATTACAAATTGTTGTACCCGCCGCTATGATTCCTGATGCTCTTTTACAGCTGCATGGGGCCCCAGCCTCCGCCCACTTCTCTTCTGAGCGTGTGTGGGAACAGGCAAGAAAATTCTGTTACTGGCCTTCCATGTACAGGGACATCAGAGCATGGTGTGAGCAGTGCAGAGCATGTCAGACGCGTCGAGGTCCTGTTCCGTCCCACCGAGCACCTATGGGAGGTTCCCAGACTGCCCGTCCTTTTGAGAGAGTGGCTATGGACATTCTAGAGCTGCCGGTGACCACTAAAGGCAATTGGTATGTGTTAGCCAGAGCCTCTGCCAGTGGCTAAACATTAAAAAGACACGCACCACTCCCTACCACCCAAAGTCAGATGGTATGGTTGAACGCTTTAACAGGACACTGACTGACCAGTTGGCTAAGACACTGCTAACCCATGGAGGAGAATGGGATGAGTATGTGAAACATGTTGCTTTCGCTTACAACACGTCACCTCACTCCAGCACTCATTTTACACCGTACTTTTTGACCCATGGCCGGGAGGCACGGGTGCCTGCTGAGGTGCTGTTTCCAACTCGGGCACTTGCCCCCAACATGACAGGATCCCATACTGATTTTGTTCATTCATTGCGTAAAAAACTGGACTCTGCCTTCAGCAGTGCGCGCATGCATAGCGAGGCTGCTCATGAACGTCAGAAAATGTATCATGATCAAGGAGTCCGTCACCAACCTTACACTGTGGGTGCTTTGGTGTGGCTTAACAATCCTGTTGAGAGTCGCATGATGCTGGCGCCCCATTGGAAGGGAGCTTATAAAGTTGTTCAGGTCATGGGCTCATGCGGTGAACTGGGCTTGACTTATCGAATTGTCGATCCTCTGGACTCTGATGAGAGGGCGCAGGTTGTGCATTACGACAGGATACGGCCTTATACATTGCCTATTCCCTCTCTGACACGGAACCAGACATTGCCTAATGCATTTAATTCCTTCCCCACATCATCCTCCTCGGAGGTGGATATGCCGGGTAGACAGGAGTGTGTTCTCCCTCAGAGTGACCTGAGTGCTCTGCCTGAAGAGCACTGTGTGGAAAGACAGCCAGAACCAAATGTGAGCAGAACAGGGAGGGTTTTGAAACCTCCGGGTCATTTCAAGCATTTTGTTCTGTATTAATATCACTGTTAGTACTGTTATAGTGGTATAGTGGTGCTATCTATGCTCCTGGTTTGCAATTGTTTGGGAGTTTGTTCAATGCGCTGTACTGTTTAAAGAGTGTTTGAAAGTGATGCAAAGTTAAAGTATGGAACTGTGCCTTACAATATGCTCCTTATGCACTTTAATACAGCGGTGTTTTATTTATGTATGATGCTCATATGTTTATGGGGTTTATTGTTCAGTGGTGTAAACGGGGACGTTTATTTTGTCAGGGGGGGACGTATGTAACAGACCTACAGTAATCTGTGAGTTGGAGTGCATGTTGATGTTATGCTGAGCATTGTGATTTGTGAGTGTAATACATTTTCCTCTCTGGGCTCGCCGTAGATGGCGTGTGGGCATGCGCAGAAGAGGGCAGTGTTCTCGGGAAGTTTGGTGTGAAGCACCACGTTGGAGAATAATAATAAAAAAAGAGTTGATGATCAAACAATGAGCCTCCGCTTCTTATTTTTTTAGTGGCATTTCAGTTTAGGTGAACCCGATCAGTTACACTAACTAACGCGTCCCGCCGCTGAGATTGAGTATGGTAACGTGACGAGACTGCACAACTACGTTTGATTGGTGAAACACAGTCACGTGGTAGAGCCTTAGCGGAAGTTTCTCTATCTGTCAAAATTAAACATTAAAATTGATGCGTAGAATACCAAAGAGGTAAAAAGAAAAGTAACGAGCTCATTGTAGCCTAATGTAGCGGAGTAAGAGTACAGTTTCTTCTTCACAAATCTACACAAGTAAAAGTAAAAAGTATAGTGATTTAAAACTACTCCTAGAAGTATAATTTTTTCAAAAACTTACTCAAGTAAATGTAACGGAGTAAATGTAACTCGTTACTACCCACCTCTGCTAAAGACAATGAGACACAATTAAGAACAGGTGTGGAGACAGGGAGGAGCAGACGAAGGCGGGGCAGACACGTGATAAGGAACGTAAACAAAGGCACATGGCCAAAAGTCTGGGCTGAGTCCTGACAAAGACACAGACAATATTTTATTTGTAGAAAGTTTGTCAGAAAGGTTCAGAGGTCATCTGGGTGAGATTAGAGATGTTCATCAGGACTGAGATCCTGCAGCAACAATTAAAAAACTTTTACTTCCATGTGGACAAGAACAAGTGATCAGATATGAAGCTCACAGGACAACAAAAACAATCAGTTTCTATAAAAGAAATAAAAATATAAAGTTCCTAACATCAGATCATTTCCTAAAAGGTTTTTCTGTGTCTCTGAAGCTCTTCAGATATCAGCTCCAGTGGGTTCCACAGCTGTCCTGCCGTGTGATTGGAGTCATCTGTCCATCAAGACACCTGACGTTCAGTGGTTTATCAATACTGAGACTGTGTTTGATCGAAAGGGTAAAGATGTAAATCAGGGTGAAGGATATGAGGGTCATGTGGACGTTCCTGAGGACGAGCTGCTTAAAGGAAACTGTTCCCTGGTGATGAAGAACATCAGTGTTAATGATACAAGAATCTACAGAAGCTACATGTTAATGAAAGACACACAGAAATCTGTCTTGGTCCAGAAGGTTAAACTGTCAGTTGTTGGTAAGTGGATTAATCTCAGACGATACTGAGTACAACACATATCAGTACACAAAGTTTAAAATGTCTGGAAAGTTACTGAGTGACTTGAGCAGCATGTTTCCTGTAGATGTCAGTGTTTTTCAGTCCTGGTTGAGAGAGAACTACACAGTTTAATGTTCCCACAGATCATTCTAAAGCTTTTCATGGCTGTGTTAGACTGAGTGAGGAGAACACACACCTCCTGTCCTGTATTTCACTACTGTTTCAGCACACACTCAGTCACTTCCTCTCAATAATCAACACTCAATCCTCATCTAAGAGCCTTGTGATCTGATAAAGTACTGAAATGGTTCTTAACCAATAACTCTGATCTGACATTGATAAAATATCTTCACTTTCCATTTCCAGTTGATTAAAACATTATAAATGTAGAATAAATGAAAGTGATCCAGTGTTTGTGATCCTTTCACTCTGAACAGGGTTTCATGGAAAAAGCAGTACATTAGGATGGAAAAAGGAACCTGGTTAGATTTTAATGACATGACAAGGGGGTGTGTCTAAAGTACAGGGCTTTTCTTAATCTGGTGTGAGCTCCAGTTCTAAACATCTCTTATTGTTCCTGGATAAACTTTAATAAAACACTTCATATTATTATAGCAGCACAACACTGATTATTATTTAAGGATCAGTGATGACATCATCTGCATGTATGGCTGAAAAACACTGAACAATATCAGTAAATGTAGTCTGATGTTTGATAGATTTTCTTTGAGGACACGTTTTCCTCAGCGCTGTACTGATATCTCTGTGTGGTTTAATGTGTGTTTTAGAGGACAGTGTTAATGAGAGAGGATCTTTATTCGACAAGAACTGGATTATTTTAGATGTTGTGAGCGTAATCTTCATCATCATCATCATCATCATCATCATCTGTGTGTCTGTGTACTACAGGGTGATAGGTAAAACTGGTTAAAATTGTAGGTTTAATGTCTGAAAGAATCAGAGAGAATTTTTGTTTTAATTGTGTTTAACGTGTCTAAAATTATTGTCTAATATTATAATTTTAAAATAATTTATCTTATGTTTCTGAAAACGGAAAATCATCACCTATCAGCTTGCAGACGTGCCGCCAACTCCACTGAACAGGTACAAAATAAAATAATAATAATAATAATAATAATAATAATAATAATAATAATAATAATAATAAATAAAATTTTAACCACTTTTTTGTTGTTAAACAAAAAACATCGTTAGAGTTTGGTTGTAGTTCAGGTGGGGAGTTTATAGAAACATGGCAACCCTCCCTGCCTACTTTGGGTCACTGTCATTTTAAAGGTACATTAGACAAGATCAGAATCTTTGGTCAGAAGAAGCCTCAAAGTTTTTTATTTATACTTTATACTTCTGGTCTTTCTGTGGTACTTTATTTTCTGTGTTATTTTTATTTCCTTTTCATGGAGCAGTTTTTTTGAGCACAGAGAATGATCTTGATGTGCAGGTGAAAGTTCAGACTGAGATGGAGGGAAGGGGCTCCGTGGGATTTCTATAAATGACTGAGACGAGATTCAAACACAAACAAACCTGTTTCAGTCACATAATACACTCGTGTTGAGGTCATGACTTACATCAGTATTATTTATTCACTATGTTCCAGGTTCTATGTGTTAGGAACAAAGAGAAAAAACTGGACTTTTACATTAAAGTAAAAACATTGTCCTGTTTTTTTCAGTCACCATCACACACTCAGTCTGAAGTGTTCTGACTCTTACACTAATATTATTTATTTATAGGATTTATTATCAGTTATTAATCTAATATGAAGCCACAATAATAAGCCAAGTGTTTAAGGGGATTAAATTAGAAATGTGACAAGAAAAGTGTGAAATATTCTAATAAATGTAAGTGAACAGAATTCAGTAAACAGAACAGTGCAGTTAATGTCAAAGTTTAGACAATAAACAGAAAAAAACTCTTCAGTGTTTCTTCATCATCTGAATCTGAATCTCTCTACAGGATGGAAACAGACCGTTGGACACTATTCATTTCGACGCAACGTCCGACAGTGTGACGTCCACAACAGTCAACACACAACCACAGAGTTAATGACCAACACAAGGTGGCACCAATTATTTATTTCTTTTCTTTAGAGATGAACTTTGGCATTTTTTACATGGTATAAAGTTGTTATTTTCACCACCTTCTCCTCTCCTTTCCTCTCTCAGATGGTCTGCTCTGATCTCATCATGGATTTCAGATCATCTTAAACTTCATCCCTGCACCACTGAGCTGATGTTCATCTCTGGAGCTTCATCACCATGTCAGGATCTTCTGATTTACTGCAGAACTCTCAGATCACACATCATGGACCATCAGTTACTCTTCTATCTAACCTGACTTGGTCTTGGTCATGTGATGTTACACTAAATAATGAACTGTGAACAGCAGTAATTTTTACATTTATATTTTTATTTGTTGTTTTATTTTGATGTAGTTTGTTGTGTTTATGTAGCGGGTCCTGGCTAGGTCCCCACTGGCAGATATATATATAATCCTGAAACTGAAAATATCAGAAATCTTCCTGAGAAATCAGCGACGCAGGACAACTGTTGCTCATTCTCCAGTAACACGGATTATATTTATTTTCAACTTCATTTTAACTTTGCACCTGCAATCATGAATCATTTTCTGTTATTTTTGTCTGCTTTGTATTGAAGCTCAGGTTATATCCACATTTGGGTAACAATTAAGAATATAATTCTTCATAAGGTCTGTTTTCACATAAATGCATCCTCACATATTTTACAACTCAAACATTTGTATGAAACCAAAAACAAGCATTTTCCCTTCAAACACCTTACATCTTTGTTCTTTTATCCAAAAGAGTATTTTTGTAATAATTACATTTTATAAGTGTTCACTTTATACAACAGAATAAATTCCATTTGCAGTTAAACTGTATTACATTTACTGTATTAGAACCCAAACTTCAATAATACACACATCTGTCGCATAACTTGGCGCTCAGTTCTATTAACTGAATCTGTATCATTATCACATTAACATGCGCGCGCCCATAAACAAGGCCGCAGTCGTAACTGGTCTTCTGTTGTGCATTCACATTTACCTTTTTACACTTTTAACATTGTACTACACACATAGCTGTTTTCCACACACACTGAAATAATCCACAAATGCCCCAAAACCATAAGGAATAACTAAGATAAACAATATGTGGACGTCGGACGCCATTTTCGCCACTGCGTACTGTTAAACTTTAACTGTTTACACATGACATACTTTTAGCTTACAGAATACACATCACTGGAGATTCATATTAGCTGATAAACATCTGTAGTCACATAAAAGGTGTGTAACTAACCTGAAAATATCAGAAATCTTCCTGAGAAATCAGCGACGCAGGACAACTGTTGCTCATTCTCCAGTAACATGGATTATGAGCTCATCTTGCTCTGCACCTCTAATTGTCCCAGTATAACACTGTTCGTGGTTACTGCCAACCTGTGTCCAATTGATGAAGTACGTCAGTGTTTTTATCCCATAATCTCTCATTAGTATTCCATTATATAAATAATAAAACCAAATACAATTGCAATAGAAGGAAAGGAACAAAAATACTTATCTCAACAAAACTTATTTTGTGAGTGTCACATCTACATTGCAGCAGTAAACACAGTATGTACAATGGCTGAAGTCATGTGTAGGAACTTTATAGTTGAGAAGGAATCTGAGTTCAGCTCCTCTCAGTAATATAAATTATCATAATGTGTGTCTGTGTGTGTGCCTGTGTATGTGTGTCTGTGTGTGTGCCTGTGTATGTGTGTCTGTGTGTGTGCCTGTGTATGTGTGTCTGTGTGTGTGTGTCTGTGTATGTGTGTCTGTGTGTGTGTGTGTCTGTCTGTGTGTGTGTGCTGCATAGCAGATATGTGCTAGTAGCTAACAGATTGATAAGATGAAGCCTTTATTTTTGTCACATCTACATTACAGCACAATGAGATTATTTCTTCATATATCACAACTTTATAAGTTAAGATCAGAGCTCAATGTCAGTCATGATACAGAACCCCTGGAGCAGAGAGGGTTAAGGGCCTTACTCAGGGGCCAAACAGTGTTAGCTTGTCTGTATACTGTATATACACATGTATTATGTACATTATATTGCCTTTAGCAGAGACTTGTGTGTTTTAATGACTAACTGTGTATTAAATCTTTAGATTCTGTCATTACCAGACAGGGCAGAGCTCCACTGTGCCTAGTGTCTGTCTCTGTATGTCAGTCACTACACAGGGACTGAGAATAGCACCATGGGCTCGGCTTATAGAGTCAATAAAAAGAAAGAGGGAAGATTTCAGTGTGTTTCATCTACACTGTGAACAAGTGTACAACTGTGAGGAGCAGGAGAACATTTCAGTTTAACTTCTCAGGGATTTTAATGAGATCTGGCATCACAGAAAGAGAGAAGATCCTACAAGATGAGGAAAAGAAAGTAATGCAGTGTGGACGATGTTCAATTGTCTTCTTATTTAAAGCCAGTCAGAATTTCATGATATTTATCATCTGTTTCATATGTTATCATCCTCAGCCATGGGCGTAAATACCGGAGGGGGACGGAGGGGACCAAATCAGAGGATTGTCCTCCCAAAAAAAATTATTTAAAAAATATCACACTCTCTATTATGAAAAATATATTTATGTATACCTAAATAGTTGAGCATTTAGAAACAGTTGAGTTCCCCCTCCCCTCCCCTCCCCTCCCCTTCCTCACAGTGGTTTGACCCACTGCCTTCTTTCCCAGTTCATCTCACCTACTCTACACACACGAGTCAGGTGTGTGACTGCGGCTCAGTTAATGTTAAACTCCATTAAGTAGGGGATTTTATTCACTTTAAATAAAGCGATTCTCTTTAATGTAGTTGATAAAGACTCATTCATAAATTAGTTGCGGCAAAAATGCTGATTACCGATGTAATTTTCCATGAATCTGCTATATTAGTGATTAAAATCTTACCTAGTTAACGTTAGCTTGTTTACAAGAGCTTGTTGTATAGTGCACTGTAACTAACACACCAAAGCCGTTTTGTTGTTTTTATACATAGAGCAGTTACTGTAAATTAATTCTTTAATAATTGATTTTGTTACAAGACATTACTTATTTTATATGTTTCACAATAACAGTCGTGTTTAGATTTTATTGTATATTGATGGCTTAACTGTAAACAACACAAACAATGCAATAAATAGTTTTGAAGAAAAATCTGCTTTGTCATTGAACCTGAGAAAAACTTTGAAAATAACCATAATGACGCGTCTCCATGCTACAATAATAATGATAAAAGGAAAGTTTTTCACTGTGGGGACGTGTCTTTATAAGTACAATTAGACTATTATTTGTGTCCCCCTTAAAAAAATTATATTTATTGTCTCCCCCTACTGTTAAATGAAATTTACACCCATGTCCTCAGTCCATAATTACCCCTGACACTAAAATGTGTTTGTTCCTCAAACTGTGCCTTTAAAGCTGGAAACACACAATTACATATGATGTGTTTTATGCTGTATGTAGAAGTGATGACTCTGAAATGTTCAGTCCTTTAAATCTGGTGACTCTGTTTAGAGAGAAAGGAGAGTTAAAGCTACTATAACTTTAATGTTAATGAACTTTAACCATGGGAACAGGTCACGTGTGTGAGCAAACAGGTAAAAATAAGTGCATGTGCAGGTGTGTGTGTGTCAACTTATCTATTTATCTATCAGTCTGTCTGTCTGTCTGTCAGCTGACCCACTGTCATATTCAGATGACCACAGTGCATGTGATCCCTGAAGGTCAGCTGTTCTTTCAGAGCGATCACGCAGATGTCATGTGAGGTTTAAGCGGGTGTCCAGTAGGGGGCAGTAATGTTCCTGTCATAATCAACAGAAAGCATCAAATAACAGATAAAGTAAAAGTGAATGCAGTGATACTGTGAGTCACAGCAGGTCCATTACCTAACTGAGGTGTTCAGATGTTTACAGGAGAAACAGAGAGACTGGTGTGAGGAGATCTGATCTGTCCAAGACACGTTCACTGACAAAGCAGAATGTTTCACAGCTGTTGGGGTAAGTAGGATTTACTGTAACTGTTATCCAGGGCAAAAGGGAATTCAGCTGGTCTGGAGTTTATCAGGACATGTGTTAATAAATTGTGTGTTAAGTAACTGATATATTGTGTTAATGCACCTGGACAGTGGACAAAACTCAAACCCAACAGTTAATAAACTTCTGAATTTTGATTAGTTTAATATAATTTAAATAATCAAAATATTTGTATATAATTAATATACAGTTTAGACTAAAGACTAAATAAATGTTTCTGTCTGTTTTGTCTTTTCTTATTTGCCTTAATTATGTTTTAAAGTTTAATTATCACCATGAATGAGTTTAAAATCTCCTATTTATTATATATATAAAAGTAAAATAAAACACTGGTGGTCTATAATTATTTTATTAGAGATTAAGACGTTTATTTTCCTTGTTGTTGTGACTGTAGCATCAACTGTACAGTGATTAGATTTTATTTTTGTAACATTACCTGTTGAGATGCACAAAGTTTAATTACTTATGGTCTAATTATGTGTCTTAACTCATTCTAACACTACTTTATTCTGCATTTCCAAGTGAACGATGTTAAAGGTTCACTCTTAATAAAGAGCTTCTATTGGGTTCGATATAGAACCCTGAGGTTCTGAACTTGGCCAGTTAAATCTTTTTTGAAACACAAAAGGGGATCTATATTGAACCCTTAGAGAAAAATAAATCTTTTATATTGAAACTGTTCTATAATTCAAAGAATGTATAAAGTGAAATCAATGGCATTACCTTTAGAGTTTTACCTCAATATAGATAACTCAGATGTTTTGATCGACATAATTATGAATTAAATAATTAAGAAAATATCAAATTGTTCATTAAGTTTGGTGAAATAAATGAAACTGAAAAGATAAACACTTTATTAAAGAGGTTGCTGTTATCAACACTATAGACAATTTTCCCGTAACTCCGTGTTGTTGTTTGTGTTGTTTCCCAGCTATAAGGACAGACACAGGGACCTTTTTCCTCAGTCTTTATAAAGTCAGTAGGAACACAGACATCACAGAGTGTCATAAGAGTCTTATCAAGTCAAAGGAGCATGAACTTCATTGTGCAATTGTAAAAATATCCGTCTCCTACACTTTTAGGAAAAAAGGAAGTAAATAAAGTGTCTTCACTCGTGTGAGACAAAGTGTGAGAAGCTTTTGTTCTAAGTGTGTTAAAGAAGCAGCAGCTGTATGTGTAGATGTTCGTGTGTATTTTCCTGGACACTCTGGGTATGTGGACAAACTCTGTCTAATCATCAGGTTCATCTATTTAATCATCACTCATTTAAAACAGCTGAATGAAGTCCAGTATACGATCATGCTGAAGAGCTCAGTGACTATAACTGTGACACACAGGACACCAGCTTTACAACATATCATTTATAGATGTGTTGAACTACTACTAGGGTTTGGAGGATGTCAGGAGAACTCAGGACCAACAGTAAAGTGTGCTGGAGGAGGGATAATGGTTTAGATAGTCATGTGATTCTATCATGTGCAGATGTTTAGGGAAGAACCATTTCCTGTTCCAGCAAAGCGATACCCGTGTGCACAAAGCAGCTCCATGAAGACATTGTGTGAGATGTAGTAGCTCAGTGGTTAAGATGGTTGTGAGTTCAAATCCCAGGTCCACGAGCTACCACTGAACACTGTAATATATAATATGTTGAGGTGAAGGTTGGAGTGAAGAACTCGAGTGTCCTGCACTGAGCCCTGACTGGAACTGGAGTCTCCTTAACATCTCAACATCAGAGTCTGATCTCACTGATGCTCTTGTAGCTGAATGAGTTCACACAAAACCCCCACAGCAAAAGACAGTAAATCCATTTTAATGTCCACATAAAGCACTTATTAGTGTGATAATGTGGCCTTATTCCTCTAACCCTGTAGTATAAATGTATAAATGACAGGTTTATTAACATTTAACTTTGTTTTGATGTAGAAAATGTGCACCCAGAACTTCAGAGACTGTTCTTCAAAACTTCTTTCCTTTCTACTCACGTCTTGGTTTGCTAACTGTGCAGGTAACAAACTTCAATAAAACATTATGAGAAATAAGAGAACATTCCTGAAATGTTGCTAAATACTCGTTTTTTCATCTTCCTCTGTCTGCAGTTCCTCAGAATATATCTGCTCGAGAGGGATTCACTGTTGTCCTGCCGTGTAAATTTAAGGTCATGTCTCTCCAGAGACTGTATGTCAAGTGGCGCACGGATCAAAAGGTGGTGTTTATACGTCTGGATAACGACTCGTATCAGGGTGAAGGATACGAGGGTCGTGTGGACGTTCCTGAGGAAGAGCTGCGTAAAGGGAACTGCTCTCTGGTGATGAAGAACATCAGTGTTACTGATGCAGGAATCTACAGGAGCCACCTGAAGACGTTCACTCAGAGTGTAGAACTCTCAGTCGATGGTAAGCCTCCAGACAGACGTCACAAATAAGGAACGGTTAAAAAACTCATTTTATTTCTTTCACAATTTATTTCTACTTATTATTTATGTTATTAATTTTTATTATTAATTTATTACTTTTTTTTTTACATATGATTAATTTTTGATATTATTTTTCCAACTTTTTATACATCCAAGAAAGTCACATTGTACTTTTTATCCATTCGTCATTTTAATGTCCAGAAGACAAGATCTTCTTCTCACTTACATTATAGCAGCTTGTCATGAGACGTCTATAAGCCAAAAAACACACAGCTTGTGATGTTACTGACAAACTGAATGAAGAACTGCTTCCACACACACACACACACACACACACACACACACACACACACACACACACACACATTTCTCCACACAGAAAACACCATATCAATTATATAAAAAAAATCTGTAAGCTGTTGCTATAGAAACAATAATGTATTAGAGTGAGTGTATTAATATAAACCTGCCATACAGTCAGGGCTGCCGTTAGAGAGAATTAATCAACACCTTCTGTCCAATCAGTGTCCAGAACTCATCAGTACTGTGGTTTAAAGGTTTAGATTAGATTAGATTAGATTAGAACCGACTTCACAGATGGCTGAAGTTATCTTGGCCTGTAGATTTTTATTTTCTTTTTTTTTTTCTTTTTCTTTCTTCTATGTTCTCTGCGCACAAAGAAACCCCAGAAAAGCCATCTGTCTCAGGTGAGAAGAGGAGATAAAACTCTGAAAACTGAAACGCTGCAGAACATTTAACATAAAGCAGCTTTGAGTTTAAACCAACACCGTGAGCTCAGTAGATTCTTATAAACCAACATTCTTTAAAATTCTCCATTTACAGTAATTTAACATTTATTTTGAAGGTTATTTTGTTTTACTTTTATTCAGTTGATTTTATTTTTATTTTTAATTTCTTTATGTATGGCGTATTAAAAGAATTCCTTGTATGTATAACAGTATATGTAGAATATTGTTCTGCATGTATACAGAATGACAACATGAAGTATTTCTCTTTTTACTGTATAGAAATTAAATCACAGCACATCAGAATTTTATCTTTAAAATACGCAGAAATAAAATAAAATCTAATCTAAACAAATAAATAAATAATCAGTTTGGAGTGAAAACTTTTTGGGGTCCTGTGTTTACAGTGTTGGAAAATAATTTCTTCAAACTTCTGCTTTTGAATTCCAACCATGAATTTGTCTCCTTCCAGGTGACGCAGTAGTGAACTCTCCTCATCCGCTGGTCATCATCACATCACTGCTCACCTTTTTACTCTTTCACTCCTGTAGCAAGGAGTTAAAGTCATCACAGCCTCCTGTGTAGTGAAGACTCAGATATACACTGTAAAAAACACTGTAAACTTTTCACCTGGAGGAAAATTCACCTTTCTGTTAAACGTCTGCAGTGTTGAACCATCGTGTCATGATCTAACAATCCATCAGGATCAGGATCAGGATCAGACAGATAGCAGGAAAAACAGCTGCTTTAGATATTAGAGGAAAAAATCAGTGAATTAATTCTGATCCTGAAACAAATAGAAAAGTTTGAATTTGGAATTAGATTTTTAGATGCTGTTAATGTTTACATCTGTTTCTTTAGTTTATTCATATTGGATAGATTCTTTTGGCTTTATTATGTGTAAAGTTTATACTAATTACTGGTGTCATGTTTCTAGATTTTTATTGGTTCCAGTATTTAAGAAATATTTTATAGCTTAGTAACTTTTCATGAAAAACAAACCAAACAAACAAAAAACAAACAGTACAGGAACTTTGCTGCTCCTCAAGGTTTCAGTAACATTATAAAAAAGATTAAAAGTTGTTTTGTGCCAAATCTAATAGATATAAAACCACATGTGAAAAATCATCACTGTACTGTTCTCTGGCCAGATGTGTAACTCTGCAGCTCTACACACTGTCCTCTGGCCAGATGTGTAACTCTGTCTCAGTTTCCAGCACTGAAGGGAAATGTTGCTGATTTTTTTTTTTTACCAATGTAGCTTTCAAAGAAATACTAGATGTTTTTGTAGTTTTTTTTTTTTTTTTTTTTTTAACTTTGAGCATTTAGAACTTTATACTTTGCAAAAGGAAACAAAAAGAAAAACCATCAGACCTTCACTGTGTCGTTCAGAACAGGTTCCTGTGAGGAAATACAGGCTTCATGAGCATGACGTTATATATTGAGCAGAATCTTCCATAATGTGAAGTTAATGGAGTTAGTTGTAACTTTTGTCTACAAGTCTATATAAGGAGGAGTGTCTGTTGTATTTAACTGGGAAAAAATCATAAATAAATTACTTGATTAAAAACTTAAATACTGCTGTCTGTGTGTGTGTTTGTGTGTGTGTGTGTGTGTGTGGGTGTGTGTGTGTGTGTGTCTGTGTGTGTGTGTGTGTGTGTGAGAGACATGACTCATAAATCACAATCATAGAAGTGAGATGTAAATAAATTGTAAATATAAAGTTACGTTTGATTATTTGGTCTAAATATCTAGCTGTCACTATCTGCTAGCTTGTGGAGCTAATTTTGAAAAGCCTCTTGGTGCTCTTCATATTTTAGGAGAATTAAACACATGATGTGTCCAGTGTGTGTAAGTCTGTGGTACCAGGAGAGGAACTTGACATGATCTTCTGATCTTCTGTTGTAGCTCATTCACCTTAATGTTTCATGTGTTGTGTCACTGGGATGATTATCTGAGTTACTTTAATACATTCTACTTCAAAGCATGTGTCTATTTACAGACCATTTATCCAGCAACATGGACATTTACTTTACACACAGTGTTGTTCTTTCAGTTGCTCCTCAAACACACCACGTTCTCTTCTTCCAAAGTAAGACTTGATGATATTTACTGTGCTTTTGTTATTTACAGTATTTGTAGTATGAATATCAGTATTAACTCTTAACACAAACTTCAGGTTTGGGTGAAATAAAGCTTTATGAAGCTTTGAAACTTTTCCCTGAACTTGTTTTCACGCAGCACAACCTGGTGCACACTGACCTCTAGTGGTCATAAGGTTAACTGCAGTTATGTCCAACCAGGATCCAGCAACTTTTTCATTGTTTCTTGTAATAAATTAATCACTTTTCTACTCTATTTTTTATGTGCTTTATGGTTTTTAGTCTTTCATATGTTGTGTAAATGTGGATGTATTACACAATGGATCAATAAAGAAGGCTATTAATGATATTATAAATTCATTAAGTTTAAGTCAATAAGTTTTTTAAAAATCTGCTTTGATCAACACATTTAACTTTATTCACTTAAGGATCTCAGGCCTCCAATCCCACATCCAGCAAGGTCCTGAAAGAGAAGTGCAGTCTCTGTTTTACCTGCTAGAGTTTGTGTTTGGTGAGTTTTTAACTCTAACCTGCCAGCAGCTCTTAGTCTCTGTATCACAGCTGATCCCATCATCTTAATGAACCAGACCATCGTACACAGTTTAACAACTATGACAAGTTCACATTTTATTCTTATTTAAAACTTAAAGCTTGGAGAAAGACTACAGGCCCATTTGTAACATAAGGCATGTTGTGTTAAATAAAGGGTTTCACTCAAAGTTCACAAAACAATAGACTCTTATTTACATGTTCTGTATCATGACTAACCCTTATTTACAGGGTTAGTCATAATACAGTCCCCTGGAGCAGAGAGGGTTAAGGGCCTTACTCAAGGGCCCACAGTGGCAGCTCGGCAGTTGCTGAAGAAAGAAAAAAGAACCATTATTAAGATTTTGGGCCATCATGAGATACAACAATATTTTCCTGGCAATGAATCCAAAAACTGGAACTATAGTGAGGTGTGTGTGACTGTGTGTGTGTGACTGTGTGTGTGTGTGTGAGTGTGTTTGCTCTAGTTAAACTAAATGAAACTAATTTATTATGATGATTGAGAAGAAGATTTTTTCCAGAGTTTCTTCTGCACCAGCGTCCTCAACTGCCTCTGTGTTAAAGACGAGTTCTGACGACTTAAAACCCAATTAAAGAAGAAAAGAAATAGATCACTAAGCTCAGCTTAACAGTTCTTGGAGCATTGTAATGTTCTTGTTGTTTTTTTGTTGTCAATAGAACAGAACTGTAGATTTGTGTAACTGTATTTTCTATTTTGTATTTATTTCCCACCTCACAAAAAAGTTAATTCTCAGAATTTATTATTGCTTTAACCCATGATAATGTGATACACATAAAGTATGCATACAATTGTGTTTTGTTTCTCTGGAATCTGTATATTGTTATAAGTTCAATGATTACATCATTTCTTATGCAGTGTGCAAATTAAAAATGTATATTGGTTTATGGGGGGACTCTTATTTTGATATTCTGTCCCAGGAGTGACTGCGTGTTCACATGTGAGCTGTGACTCTCCCATTCTGTTCATTTACATGTAAACACACGTAAATAATAAGAGAACCCGTTAAATATAGAACAGTGACTGCTGTATGGTGTATTAGTGTGACTATGGTGTATTATGACTTTTTGTATGTTGTCTCTTTAATATGAGGAAAATGATGTAAATATGTTCCAGTGATCATTATATCTAACTATATAGACTTATTAAGTGTGTTTGGGTTATAAAATATTTACTCTTTCAAGTTAATGCGTTAAAATAGAGAGTTAAATGCAGTGGCGGTTCTAGACCATTTCAACTGGGGGGGCCAAGCTGGGGCCAGTTGTATTGTTAGAGGGGCCAGTTACATTTAGACCTTATTGTTGTCATATCACTTTCTGCATTGCACTGCAGGCATTAACAGGCAAAATACCATGTTTATGATCATTTAACAATGTATTTGCATTTCAACTTTATTTTTTACATTTGCATTATATATTCAGTATCAGTCACAGTAACTGTTTTCTACAATTTTTGTGTTTTTTTTTTTTTTGCAAAAACATCAGCAAATTCATCTAGATTTAAGGCCTTTGCCCTCCTTGACTCAATACTTAGAACACCTAAATTGCTCAATCTGTCATCTGGTCCCACATCACAGTTCTTGGGTATATATTCATCATTGGCTGCACAGGTGGTTCTTCATTTACATAAATATTGAGAAATGCACTTATTACTTCATCTGTCTATCTTAGTATTTTTCAGTTATATATATATATATATATATATATATATATATATATATATATATATATATATATATATATATATATATATATTACCACCCTAATTTTTACTCTTTGTCATGTCTTTTTGTTGTTATTACTACAATTATATACAAATTTATTTTGTTGCTATTACTATTACCTGAACCATCTGGCTCTGTCTCACTGTCTACCTTATCTTTTCTTTGTCCTTCTATCTCTTCATTTTGGTGAGAAATATAGAGCTGTATACAAGCTGCAATGGGGACCAAGAAGCTTCTGAATTAATTTACTGAAAATAACTGACTTGCTAGGTAACTAACTCAGAACCATGAGTTTGTTGATCATATATTTTATCCCTTTTCAAACTGCCACAAACTAACAAATGGCCAGAAAGTTTAAAAAGTAAAGTTGACTCACAACTTTACTTAAGTGAGATTAGCTGATCTAATGTTATGCATTTACATATGCATTACTTCTGTAATGCATTTAATACAAATACAACATATTAACAACTTTACTCATCTCTATATTTCCTTCTTTGTTTGAAGTCTTCAGCTATAATATTCGCGCAAAACTTTCACCAACTTCTGAGTAAAAAAATCTACAGATGAATGTTCTATGATGCTGTTGTGTTCCGCTTTAAGCAGTCCCTCTAAAAAATGTGTGGGTTACATTTCTGTTCCGCATTGCCACTGTCTAATAACGGATGTAAAAAACAACGATTGCAAAAAACAGTTTTATGAAAATTATTTTACACTCCACATTTAGGGGGCCACAAGGCCACATTAACCGCTAGTGGTTAAATGTCTTAGAGAAGCTCATTCTGTTATAGCGTTTCGCGCGCTTTTGGTGGTCACGTGATCGGTCATAACCGATCCTATAACAGAATGAGCTTCTCAGAGAAAATCGGGCACTGAGGGAAGGTGAAAAAAGCACAATCTCCTGTTCTAAATACTCACCTGTGAGGGAAAAAGTAGTCAATTGTGTTATTATTTACAATATACAATATTTTAAGAAGACAGCGGTTTGAAATATATATGTTTACACTATATATATATATTAGTAAATCTAATTCTAAATCATATGGTCTTTATATTATTATTATAAATATTAGTATTGATGTGTACAAAATGTCTGTGGAGTATTGAGGTCTTAAGAAAAGAGCAAACTGAAGACATGAGGCATGATAAATGGTAAAATATGATTTATTGTGATAACAGTGACATTAAAGTGATGGAAAAGAAAGAAAGACAACAGAATGTGAAGCAAAGTTTTAAAAACAACTGTATTGACCTGAAGTTAATTTCTGAAGTTGATTGTGCACTAAATAAACATACCAACAGATGAGCTGTGAAAGAACAGACGTGACTCTACCATTCTGTTCATTTTATTCTGTTTTTACAGTAATCTGTCTGACGGGTCTCCGGAGGTGGGGCCTGCAACACTAACATTAACATTTAAAAAGTCTCATCATTTAGAGACAGTAAATTATTATGCCAAAAGTCTGTGCTTCTGTCCTACTGTTTAAATCAGGGAACAGATCTGAGTGAATGGATTCCTCTGTTATTGTCTGTTATTGGCTTTAACCCAGATGAAGTCAGTCTTTGGTCACTGTGTTCTTGGTCCTTGAATATTTTACAGGATGATTTTGTGAAAACAGTTCAGAATGTCCTGGATTATACCCACATACAGCTTGTGAATTAGTCATAGTCCTTTATGAAGCTTGCTTTGATAAAATGTCTACTGTATAGTGTGTGAAGGTTTATTTATAGTTTTCTGTCTAGAATGTGATGAAGCTGAATGTGTTGAAGCTGAACGTGTTGAAGCTGAACGTGTTGAAGCTGAAGGTGTTTCTGTGACATGATTCTCCTCATGACTGGTTATTTCATGCTGCTGAAGCTGATGGTGATTTACAGTGTCATGACTTTTGTGTTGTTAAAATATAACATTATACTGTATGATAACATTTACAATGAAACTGAAATTATTCACACATTTAAAGAAGTCTATTAACTGTAGATATCTAGATATATTATTTTGACACCTGACACTTGTTTGTTGTAGAACATCTTCACACATTGAGGGCATCATGACCTGCTTTTCTCCACTAGTTATTCTGTGCATCACCATCTTTGTGGGTAAGTAACTTTTATTTTCATAAAACAGACAAAACATAATGTTATTAAAATAAGTTTCCTGTCCAGATTCATCTAGACTTTAAATTTCCCATCTCAGGTCTCATCTCTGCAGCTCAGATCACTGTGTCTGGTCATGTGGGTTCTACAGCTGTCCTGCCGTGTGAACTGCAGAGTGTAGACACTGAAATACTGTATATTAGGTGGAACATTGATACTGAGACTGTGTTTGAGCGACGGGGTAAGGAGACATATCAGGATGAGGGATATGAGGACCGTGTGGACGTTCCTGAGGAAGAGCTGAGGAAAGGGAACTGTTCCTTGGTGTTTAAACACCTGAAACTTACTGATACAGCTGACTACATGAGCTACGAAGTAGTGAGAGGCACCAGGAGATTAAACAGGGTAAAGAGATCTGAAACACCAGAACTAAACCTGATCAGCAAAGTTCATCTCTCAGTCAAAGGTGAGTGAGTTATTGTCAGTAGAACACACACTGATCATTACACACATCAGAAAACAAAACTTACCACAGCAGTTCACAGACAGATAAAGTCCAGGTACTAAAGACTTACGATAGGAAGAATGAATTTATTAACATTATGCATGTTTTCCAGTACTACTGGACTTTTGCACTACACATCAAAAGCTCTAGAGTAGATCTAGTGTTAGGTGCAACAGGAGAACACAAAACTGTTTAACATTCATTTTCTTTTCTTCCTAAGAAACACCTGAGGAAGATTTTAATGTATGGATGACTGGTGAGTGCTGAGTTTAGAAATCTACAGGAAGAGATATTCCAGTCGAAATACACAATAAAGGACAATAATTACTTTCCTTCTTCTTTTTTCCTTTTCTCTCTAGATGATGCAGGAGTGGACCTCAGATCATCCTCCTTTCTCTTCTTGCATGTTTGTGTCCTTCACTTCTGAGTAGAAGCATCAAAGGAGCAGCGTAACATTACAGACAACTGGACATTAGAATATTCATTAATAGTTAAAATCTAATTTTATATAAACTAATATAATTTATCATTTCAGCTTACTTTGCTGCTTACTGATGATCCACGAGAGTAAACTCCTGACTGTGATAATGCACTGGCACTGGAGACTCCTTCCACACACATGAACATAAAATGTAATGAACTGTTGGAATAGAAACACTATTTATAAGAAGGAGCACTTTAATGATATCTGTGATAAAAATTTATATAGTTTTTAAATATCCAAATTTGGAGCTTCTGTAATTTCAGTTGATGGAAAAAAAAATTACACACTACAACAAATACCTCATATGCTGCCTCCTAAACAGTGTTGTTTAAAAGGAAAAACAAAAAAAAGAAGAAAAGCAAAAGACCAGTTTCAAAGCTACAGTATAAGAATAAAATTTCAAGTCAAGAAGATTTTATTGTCATTTCAACTCTGTTACACTAGACAATTTGTTAAATTGAACAAAGACAGAGTTAAGAACTTAAGTTAGTCCTAGACACAACATGTAGCTGATCAATGCATCTAACAATTCACACGTCTGTGTATGAAAAGTGTATTTGTATTTATTTTTACACACCTTTTGTTCATAAACTGTATTTTATTTAAAAAAATTCTCATCACTTTTTCTCTTCCTCCTTTTTATTTTTGTTAATAATCATATTTATTTTACTTTTCATCTTCTGTTAGAATTTAAGTTAATAATTCATCTTCACACTTCTGTGACTCACAAAATCTGACTGAGCTTCACCGGAAAAAAAAGTAATTACTTCAGAATTTATTATTGGTACCGTCGGTTCATTCAGGGGTACAGCCTGATCACCGCTCCCCTCACTTCTCTCCTCAGGGGCAAGGCGAGGACCCTGAGGTGGACCAAGGAGGCCCAAGGGGCGTTTGAGGAGCTCCGCCAGCGCTTTTGCTCCGCTCCCGTGTTGCGTCATCCAGACCCCCGGAAGCCCTTCGTAGTGGAGGTGGACGCCTCCTCGACGGGGGTGGGGGCTGCTCTCTCTCAGCACTCAGGCACCCCACCACAGCTCCACCCGTGCGCTTTCTTCTCCCACAAGCTCTCGGCCGCCGAGCAAAACTACGACATCGGCAACCGGGAGCTCCTAGCTATCAAGCTCGCCCTGGACGAGTGGAGGCACTGGCTGGAGGGAGCAGAGCACCCATTCACTGTGATCACAGACCACAAAAATCTGCAGTACCTGCGGGAGGCCCGGAGACTCAATGCCCGGCAGGCTCGTTGGGCCCTCTTCTTCACTCGGTTCCAGTTTCGAGTCACCTACCGAGCTGGGGCGCTGAACGGAAAGGCCGACGCCCTGTCCCGGATATTCGGGCCTGAGGCACCCAGACATCCGGACCCCATTCTCCCCCCTTCGATCGTCGTGGGGCCTATTGTCTGGGACATGGACAGCGAGATCCGTGCGGCCTCCGTCCGGGAGCCCGCCCCCAGAGGGTGCCCTGAGGGAAGGGTTTTTGTTCCCACATCCTGCCGCGGGGAGCTAGTCCAGTCGGTCCATGAGGGACCGGGCACGGGTCACCCAGGGGAGAGGAGGACGGTCCAGCTCCTTCAGGCTCGCTACTGGTGGCCAAGGATGGCAGAAGAGGTTACCCGCTATGTCCAGGAGTGCTCCACCTGTGCCATGGCCAAGGTACCTCGCCACCTGCCCGTCGGCAAGTTGATGCCGCTCCCCGTCCCTCAGCGCCCCTGGTCACACCTCGGCATCGACTTTGTGACCGACTTGCCACGGTCGGGGGGAAACACGTGTATCCTGGTAGCGGTGGATCGCTTCTCTAAGGCCTGCCGACTTGTGCCTCTAAAGGGGTTGCCCACGGCCCTCGAGACGGCCGAGGCCTTATTTCAGCACGTATTCCGGAACTTTGGCCTCCCGGAGGAGATAGTTTCGGACCGTGGGCCCCAATTCTCCTCTCGGGTTTGGCGTGCCTTCTTCCGGCTCTTGGGGGTGTCAGTAAACCTGACGTCGGGTTACCACCCTCAATCCAACGGCCAGGCGGAACGCAAGATACAGGAGCTGAACAGGTACTTGAGAACGTACTGCAGCCAAGATCAGGGAGATTGGGCACGGTTCTTACCCTGGGCGGAGTATGCTCAGAACTCGCTTCGCCAGGACTCCACGGGCCTCACCCCTTTCCAATGCGTGCTGGGGTTCCAGCCGCCCTTGTTCCCCTGGTCGGATCAGCCCAGCGACGTGCCTTCGGTGGACGCCTGGTTCCGGGAGAGCAACCGGGTCTGGGAGTCGGCACACACCCAGTTGTGTCGGGCCCTCCGCACCACCCGCCGGCACGCCGACGCGAGACGTCTGGAGTCTCCAGGCTACCGCCCCGGGGATCGAGTGTGGCTCTCAACAAAAGACCTGAAGATGAAACTGCCGTGCCGCAAGCTCAGCCCCCGGTTCATTGGGCCGTTCAGGATCGCCAGGAGGATTAGTGACGTGTCCTACCGGCTGGAGCTGCCACCGGGGTACCGCATACACCCAACCTTTCACGTGTCCCTGCTGAAGCCGTGTGTCTCGCCCATTTCTCGCCCTCCAGGTGGCCCCGTGGAGCCCGTCCAGCCGGAGGTCGTAGCTCAGCCGGGCGTCTACGCAGTGAGGGAGGTCCTTGACTCCAGGAGGCGTGGGGGTCGCCTCGAATACCTGGTAGACTGGGTAGGGTACGGCGCGGAGGATCAGTCTTGGGTAGCACGACAGGACGTGCTGGACCCGGGCCTGCTGGCAGATTTCCATACTGCCCACCCGCACCGCCCAGCGCCCAGGGCTAGGGGTCGTCATGATACAGAAACCATCACGATAGTGCAGTTGTGGTTCTGTCAGTGTTTCCTGCCTTTCTTCTTGACATCCAAAAGAGATGTGAACTTGCACTTGCTTGTTAGGCCTGCACTGAGAAGTGAATTGTAGAGATGTAGACTGATATGGACAGATACTGTCATGGAGATAGAAGCTATTTGTAATTTTTTATCTATTTGATTATTTTTGTTGTGCACTTTATTGACTGTGGCCCTTAGTTTTAGTCTAAAGCTAAAGACTGTTCAGTCTTTTATTTTATTTATTTTTATATAAGCTACAGGAAAATTGTATTTGTCAATCTCATAATTTCAACATTTAAAATACATTGTTGTAAAAATATATTTTAATAAATAATGCTACATGATAAGGCTTTAACTAGACCAGGGGTCAATTGGCTCTTTCATCCCTCTGCTGTGGCTCCGTGTAGATTTGGAAAATAAATATTTAATCTAAATTTATTTTAGTTAGTTTTTTTTAAATGTAATTCTAAATTCTAAAGTTTTGTTGCTCTTAACATTAAAATAAACCGTGTTTAATTTTTTTGTCGCTCAAAATATGCGTCATAACTGAACCAGCTTGAAATTGAAAATTCCATTCAATTCAGATCAAGCTTTTCAACCCCAGGTAGGCAAACATGGATAAATGCAAGAAAAGAAAAGTTTCTGAATAAAACAGAACATTTAATGAGATGTGGACAGATTCGTTTGATTTTACTGCTGACGAGAGTGGCTTCCCAGTATGCCTAATATGTGGTGAAAAATTTGTGAACAACAAAAAGTGAAATGTTGCTAAGCATTTCTACAATAAACACATTGCCTTTGCTGAAATTATCCAGATGGAGATGCGAGAAATAAAGACGTTTAGATATTAAACATTTTATTCGAAAGTAAACTTCAACCCAGTAAACTTTTTTGTTAAGGTTAGTTCAAACTGTTCAAAATATTTTTGTTTTCTTGCAGAAATAAAATTTCGTTTATTCAGTAGCAGGTCATTGATTTCATAAATGAACACACTATAGTTTTTTCTACACTTTCCATAAAGGTAAAAAACGATATATTCAGTGTTATCTTCATTTTAGATGTCAAAGGGGTTTTGTGGCTCCCTGTGTTTTTTTTTTTTCCTGTGGGAAACAGGTCCTAATGGCTCTGAGAGTGTTTATGGTTGGCGACCCCTGCGTTAGACCTTTGCCTACATTGACGCTGACGCATTAAAGAAGAGGGGGTCTCCTGTTCCAAGATGGCGGCGCTATTGACGCATTCGTTCCAGTGAACTGCCGTAGCCAAGGCGACATCTAGTGTATATATCTATGCTTTTAGATGAGTTGGCTACGGCAGTTCACCTCATTGGTTGTTTCTCACTGAACTCTGAAGGTTAGTGGGCGGAATGAGGACGACGACAGGGCGGAGTGAGGACGACGACAGGGCGGAGTGAGGACGACGACAGGGCGGAGTGAGGACGACGACAGGGCGGAATGAGGACGACGACAGGGCGGAGTGAGGACGACGACAGGGCGGAGTGAGGACGACGACAGGGCGGAGTGAGGACGACGACAGGGCGGAGTGAGGACGACGACAGGGCGGAGTGAGGACGACGACAGGGCGGAATGAGGACGACAGGCGGAGGCCGGAAACGTGCGCGAAAATTCGGGTTTTGCGCGTTAAAGTGACTTCACTCAGTGTGCGTGTGTTCACATGAAGGACCGAAGATGACGCAGTTCTTTTAATCTCAGTACTACGTGAACTTTACGTGATGTAAGAGTTTATAAAGTTACAGAAAATGAACTATTATAAAGATTATTGAGTGTACAAACGTTGTAGAACGGTTTGCAACGCCAATAATCTTATACAGTGAGTGAGAGACGGAGAAACTGAAGGCTGTGTGATTCTGCAGGAGAGACGGAGAGGCTGCGTGGTGACTTCAGTTACTGTGTTTACATCGTCAGATGGAGGATTCGCACAGTGTGTGTTCATGGTTAAACATCAGGGAAAATCGTATCGGCTGATCGGATTATCGTGTTTTTCATGTGGGTGCTTCGTTCTGGAGTTTCACTGTTCCATTGGATTCGGTGAGTACTATAAAGTTTACACACATTCACATGAGCTCCAACTGCAGACTTAAATCTTCAGGGACTTCAGAACAAAACACACACAATACGTCAGGATTTTGAACTCAGAAGTCTCACTGCTTCGGACACAGACACACTCCGTCTGGCCTCGAGTTAACTACAGTAACACACAACTCAAACAATAACACACAACTACAGTAACACACACAACTCAAACAATAACACACAACTACAGTAACACACACAACTCAAACAATAACACACAACTACAGTAACACACACAACTCAAACAATAACACACAACTACAGTAACACACACAACTCAAACAATAACACACAACTACAGTAACACACACAACTCAAACAATAACACACAACTCAAACAATAACACACAACTACAGTAACACACACAACTCAAACAATAACACACAACTACAGTAACACACACAACTCAAACAATAACACACAACTACAGTAACACACACAACTCAAACAATAACACACAACTACAGTAACACACACAACTCAAACAATAACACACAACTACAGTAACACACACAACTCAAACAATAACACACAACTACAGTAACACACACAACTCAAACAATAACACACAACTACAGTAACACACACAACTCAAACAATAACACACAACTACAGTAACACACACAAACAGTTTAAATTTAACACTGTCACAGTACCTCACTACGTCGGGGTTTTGTTTTTGTTATATTTTAACAGTCTTCTTAGCCCCAGTATTTTGGACTTAAAACACAAGTTTAATACACAGTAGACTGACGAACAGCTTTTTGCCTACAGCTGTCACCTTACTTACACCCAGTGACCACCCAAACCTGTATATTATGTCAATAGCACCTGTATATTTGTCTATATAATATATAACACTGTGTATTTCATGTCTATATCACCCAACCTGTATATCTTTTATATCCACCAGGGGCGCCACTAGCAAGTTTGGCCCCTATGAAAGAAAACAAGACTGGGCCCCTACCACACCCATTTCACACCAAACATACAAGCCAGGTGGGATGCACGATGTTTCAAAATGCTTCAGAAAACTGAGTCGGGCCAATAAGCAAAAACAAACGTGTAGCCAATGAGCAAAAAGGGGTGTGTCTTGTCAATGACAGTTCTGAAAATCTGACTTAAAGTTGTTTTCATCTAAAAAAAGTTTATCCTCTAAACTGAAAAGGGATTAAAAATAAATGGCACACCCAGTGCATACACGTGTGCATGTTCAATGCCTGCTTCACTGAGTATTGATGA
This sequence comes from Tachysurus vachellii, assembly GCF_030014155.1. NCBI lineage: Eukaryota > Metazoa > Chordata > Actinopteri > Siluriformes > Bagridae > Tachysurus > Tachysurus vachellii. Next base: position 1,709,063 of record NC_083473.1, on the reverse strand, counting down.
AACCTCTAACAAAGAGCAGGGACAAAATTCTCAATGTCCTTGTTCACTTTTTTGATGATGTTGATGATGAGGCGGATGATGATGTTGGGACCAGATGTCCATATGGTGTCCGATGCTTTCAGGGCCCTCATGAGTCCATTCAGCTCAGAAGTTGAAGATTTCTGCTCTGATGTATATTATGATATTGAGAAGGAGATTTTTTTCCCAGAGTTTCTTCTGCACCAGCGTCCTCAACTGCCTCTGTGTTAAAGATGAGTTCTGAAACCCGATCAAAGAAGAAATAGATCACTAAGCTCAGCTTAACAGTTCTTGGAGCACTGTAATGTTCTTGTTGTTTTTGTTGTTAATAGCATAGAACTGTAGTTTTGTGTAACTGTATTTGTGTATTTTCTATTTTGTATTTATTTCCCAATGCTCAAAAAAAAAATCATTTTCAGAATGTATTATTGCTTTAACCCATGATAACATTTCCATTTAAAAAGTTGCAACATTTTAGAGAGAGAAAATTATTATGCCAAAAGTTTTTTGTTTTCTTAAATGCACCCAAATATCTCCTGGTACAAAGCTATTGCCAGATCCCTGGACTTTCAAGAACAATTATGTTAAACTTTAACATAATGGGATGGGCGATAAAACGATAACGATATGTATCGCGATAGACACGTGATTGATAGCGATAAAAAAATGTGCTCGATAAGATGTTCGATATTTGTTATTCTTCGTCGGAAGAAAACAGAAGTTGCGAAGCAAGTTTGGTTGCATTAACAAAGGCGCTCACTCTCTGGTAACCTAGCAACTTGGGGAGTGACACTCTAACAGCCAATCATGTAACAGTATCGTGCTGTAACAGTATTGTGTTATTATTACTGTTTATTTTAATGTATGCCTTAGTTTTGATACTTTAAAAAAGTAATTTGAAAATAATTTATTTTTTTGTTTTTGCATCTCAGAAAAGGGTTCATTTAAAGCCCAGAATGTTTGGCACTTAAATGTACTTAATTCTTCTCAGTCAGCTTTACATTTACATTTACATTTACGGCATTTAGCAGACGCCCTTATCCAGAGTGACTTACAACTGAGCAACTGAGGGTTAAGGGCCTTGCTCAGGGGCCCAGCAGTTGCAGCTTCTTGGACCTGGGGTTCGAACTCATGATCTTCCGATCAGTAGCCCAACACCTTAACCACTGAGCTACCACATCCCCTTTTGAACAAAACTTTGTCATTGTTCACAGTACAAGTACAGACAGAGAAACAATGGGTAATATCTAAATGTTTATTTTTGATAGAAAATATTGTTGTATGCATTGCATACTAAACATTTAAAAAATAAAAGTTCATTTTTCTAAAAAAGGAAACCAATTAGTTATTCATTTTAAGAGACCCGTCTTATTTTCTCTTGTTTATTTAATATTGCTCTTTAATTAAGCAAAAATACATCTTATCAGATTACTCGATTAATCGATGAAATTTTTGGAAGAATACTCGATTACTAAAATATTCGCTAGCTACAGCCCAACAACTTCAAGTATGATTAGAGTAAGAATAACTTGAGTTACTTCATATTTCTGCAGGTTTTATATTTCAATGTTACTGTAGTGCATTAGGTTTGTGTTTTATATTACAGACGTATCTCAGTCTACCTCAGTTTTATTTACGTTTACAAAACACTGCACATATTTTACACACTTTATTCACCAGAAGGTGAACAGCTAGTGAACTTCCTCGCACTAAACTTGCACTAAATTGTCAGGTTTCTCTCTGTTTATATTTAACACTTTGCACTATTTTATTACACTGTAGTAAACATTTCTTACATTTTCTTTCATTTTGCACCTTAAATGTTAAGAGATAACAGTTAAGTGTTCATTGTGACTTTAGACTTATGTTTACATTATAATTATTAGAGTTTTCCTGGTTGTTGACATTTGTGTCTTAATAACTGAGGGGATTATGATCAGAGGAAGGTTTAGCTTAAAATAAAAATGTTTAAATGTAATATTTTTCTCCTGGTCCTTATTTTAAATGGGCCATAAAAAAGTTCAATAATTATCGATATCGACCGATATGAAACACTGATATCGTGATACAGTTTTCGGCCATATCGCCCAGCCCTACTTTGATCTGAATTGAGTAGGTTTTGATCATCTTCCAATTTGAAATGTTTAAATGATATGATTAAATAGTGTCCTGGTGCAATTACACCCCAAGGTTAACAGATCTGAGTGAATGGATTCCTCTGTTATTGTCTGTTATTGGCTTTAACCCAGCTGAAGTCAGTCTTTGGTCACTCTGTTCTTGGTCCTTGAATATTTTACAAGATGATTTTATGACAACAGTTCAGAATGTCCTGGATTATACCCACATACAGCTTGTGAATAAGTCATAGTCCTTTATGAAGCTTGCTTTGATAAAATGTCTACTGTATAGTGTGTGAAGGTTTATTTATAGTTTTAGGGTAACATGAACCTCAGCTGTTGTGTGTCTTATTGTGGTTTAGGTTCAGAGCATCATGTGAGACATCTGTCTAGAATGTGTTGAAGCTGAAGGTGTTGAAGCTGAATGTGTTTCTGTGACATGATTCTCCTCATGACTGGTTATTTCATGCTGCTGAAGCTGATGGTGATTTACAGTGTCATGACTTTTGTGTTGTTAAAATATAACATTATACTGTATGATAACATTTAAAATGGAACTGAAATTATTCACAGATTTAAAGAAGTCTATTAACTGTAGATATTTAGATATATTATTTTGACACCTGACACTTGTTTGTTGTAGAACATCTGCACACATTGAGGGCATCATGACCTGCTTTTCTCCACTGGTTATTCTGTGCATCACTACTTTTTTGAGTAAGTAACTTATTTTCATAAAACAGATGAAACATAATGTTATTAATGTTTCCTGTCCAGATTTATCTAAACTTTAAATTTCCCATCTCAGGTCTCCTGTCAGCAGCTGAGATCCTTGTGTCTGGTCATGTGGGTTCTACAGCTGTCCTGCCGTGTGAACTGCAGAGTGTAGACACTGTAACACCGTATATTAGATGGATCATTGATACTGAGACTGTGTTTGAGCGACGGGGTGAGGACGCATATCAGGGTGAGGGATATGAGGACCGTGTGGACGTTCCTGAGGAAGAGCTGAGGAAAGGGAACTGTTCCTTGGTGTTAAAACACCTGAAACTTACCGATACAGCTGACTACATGAGCTACAATATAGTGAGAGGCACCAGGGGATCAAACAGGGTAAAGAGATCTGAAAAACATAAACTAAACCTGATCAGCAAAGTTCATCTCTCAGTCGATGGTGAGTGAGTTATTGTCAGTAGAACACACACTGATCATTACACACATCAGAAAACAAAGGAATGACTGGAAAATCTCACTGTTTAACAAAAAATAAGGATGAATTTGACAGTATGCATGTTTTCCAGTCCTAGTGACTTCTGCACTACACATCTAAAGCTCTTCATGTTAGATGCAGGCAGCAGAACACAAAACACCTGATCATTTCTCTACCTCTGTTTCTCCACACACATGTAGACTCCATCTAACAACTTTAAATCACAAGCATTTTCATTACACAAACATTTCTCCCCTCAGCTGCAGGAACTGAAATGATTTTCTTGCTCGTTTGTACAGTTTATTTACCTTTTAATACAATTTCAGTGCTTTTAATTAAACACCATATTCACTTGGTTATTTTTAATTATCCCATATATGGTCAAAATTTAAGTTATAGCATTTATTAACATGCACCATTGCAAAGATCTGACAGAATGGTGATGTATCTGTAAGTTAATAAAGTCTGTTAAAGTTAAAACTGGGAATTATATCAGAGACTTTGACTTACACATAACACACGCCGTAAATCAGTGAAGTAAGAAGTGCTCATACAGAGGATTTATAAATGTGCCGAGATATTAATAATGTTTATTTCTTTTAGAGCCCCCTCCTACAGAAAAAAACAGAAATATTACTCCAACTCCTTCAGGTGAGTCACTGTCAGCATTGTGTGTCCCTTAGCTGTAAATCAGTTTTATTTTCTTCCCTAATAATAAATTGTGTTATTTAGAATGAGGTTTGAGTATCACTGTTATTTTTATGACATCTGGCACAGGCCTTCATCCAGAGTGTATATAAAAGTGCAGACAGAGAGGTGTGTACTGTAGAGTAGCCAAAAATTGTACTCAAGTAAAAGTACTGTTACTTCAGAATAATATGACCTCAAGAAAAAGTAGACATCCAAATAATTACTTGAATAAGAGTAAAAAAGTACTTGGTGAAAAAACTACTCAAGTACTGAGTAACTGTTGAGTAACGTCTGATTTATTTTTTAACACGGCAACAATCAGACAGACAAAAATACAAAATAATCTTTAGGCAAATTATGGCTCATCCAATCAATAAAATAAATGAAAATTAATTTATTACAAAATAGTTTAAATTAAAATAATTCAGGTAAATTCAAGTACTTAATAAATAAAAAATAAATATGCACAAGTAACACAAATTTCCAAACCTTTATACTTTTTTTTTACCAGGCAGAACTATAACGAGGCAGCCCATAAATTCTCATAAACTGTGTGTGTGTCTCCATTGACAGAACAACAGAAGGAAACACACACACACACACACACACACACACACACACACACACACATTTAATTTCTTTTGTGTTGTGATTGTTGCACATTTGATGCCTTGATGAAAGGGCAATAATAATGAAATACATCTCTACTCCTTTAATTAATTTCAGGAAGCCTCTAGAACTTTCCTTAGTTTCAGGGAAGCTAAAGCTTCTGGTTGTAAAGCTGTTTTTGTTTCTCAAAATATCTTCCTTCATGTTCATCAGAACAAAGAGATTTACACAGGTTTGTAACAACATGAGAGTGAGTAAATGATGACAGAATTTTCATTTTGAGTGAACTATCCCTTTAAATATGTGTGTTCGGCGCTGCAAGAAACGACACGTCTGACGTCATCTGTTTGTCGGCTCTTGCGGCGCTGAGTAAAGTTGAGCACATAAAAAAACTCGACAAAACTACTGTGTTGCTAACTAACACGTCCCGCCGCTGAGATTGAGTATGGTCACGTGACGAGACTGCACAACTACGTTTGATTGGTGAAACACAGTCACGTGGTAGAGCCTTAGCGGAAGTTTCTCTATCTGTCAAAATAAACCATTAAAATTGATGTAGAATACCAAAGAGGTAAAAAGAAAAGTAACGAGCTCATTGTAGCCTAATGTACGGAGTAAGAGTACAGTTTCTTCTTCACAAATCTACACAAGTAAAAGTAAAAAGTTTAGTGATTTCAAACTACTCCTAGAAGTATAATTTTTTTTAAAAAATTACTCAAGTAAATGTAACTCGTTACTACCCACCTTTGAGTGCAGAGTCAGCTGTGATACAGTGATCCAAGCAGAGGCAGCTTCACAGTGCTGGGGTTTGATCCCCTGACCCATAAACTACCAAAAGATCTTAGCATTAAATCCACAAATCAATGAAATTGTACACGTGTGTGTGTGTGTGTGTGTGTGTGTGTTTCTCTCTCCAGCTGATCCAGGAATGAAGTGTCCTCATCTACTGGTCACGGTCTTGTCCTTCATCTCTTTACTCATCCAGCTCTTCTGACTAGATCACACAACAGGAGCTGACTGAGCTAAAAATAATATTTAAGAACCACTAAATTAACACTTTGTTGATATGATTTCTGTTAAAAAGGTTTTGCAAGAGGTTTTTTATCTGTTTGCGAAGCATCTGCCATACAAGTCCTCTTTATCACACTCTAAAAAATAACACAATGGCTCAACTTAAAAAAATTAAGGTAACAATTTGCATGCATCTTTTTAAGTAATGTTAACTTCGTCATTATTAAGTAGATATCATGAACCTTTTATAGTTAGACTAACACAATTTGTTTAGTACAACCAACATGATTTGACTTCACCTCTAAGAGCTTAATTAAGTTGAAACAACTTAATTTTAATTTTAAAGTTTTGGTGATATTAAGTGGTCAAATTACATAATTTAAGCTATTCTAACTTCTTTATTTTGATTCCATTCTACTTAGATATGACCATGCAAATTGTTACCTTCATTTTTTTGAGTATAAGTAACTTATTTCACTTCAGTCAGGAGAAATAACAGCAGTTCCAGTTTTATGATGAAACTGGTTTATTAGAAAATCAATGTCAACTTATGTCCAAAAAGTTTTTTACAATACAAAAAGATAATTATCCAGGACTAAAGTATTTTTCAAGTAATGTCAAGTAAAGAATCAAGTATTTTTTCTTGGTAACCTTTTAGGTACGTTTCAGAAAAAAAATAAGCTAAAATAATAATAATAAATCACAGGGAACGTGAAAAATGAATTCCAACAACAGACACAATTGCCAGATTATTGGGTCCACCTATCTGAAACTAAAGGTTTTCTTCCTTTTTTATATTATTGCAAAGTATTAAATTTTACCTTCATCACATAAACTACAGCCCCCATAAAATCTCAAACAAATACAACACTAACCTTAATGTAAAAAATTGTCAGAATTACTGTATGTGTATGCACAACAAAACTTTTACATGAATCATTTCAGAAAGACAACGGTTTATTTTTTAAAGACATTACCTTCGGCTAGCTTTCACACCATCCAGCTCAATAATTATTTTCTGAAACACCTCAAAAGTATTTTTTAGGTCCTTTGTGTAGCTGAGGTTGAGAGCATATATCAGCCCCATTAGCAGGGCACAGGCTCTGGATACATCCAGGTCTTGCAGAACTTCCATTCCTTCAATAATAATACTGGTGCTTGCTGGGTCAAAATCTGTGGCACCTCTAGCTATGCCAATCTTCATTACATCATTATCCACATCATCCTAAGTAGGTCAGTGTTTTAAGTCATATTTAAAAATGAGTAATACAAAGTACAATGTATTTGAGTGTAAGTGTCTGATTTACATACCAAGTGCTCTTTAAAGAGATCTTCCTCCTTTTCTCCAAGATATACTATTAAGGAATGTATAGCAGTCTCTATCCTCCTTTCCACAGAAGCATCCTGTAAAAAGAAACAGGACATTAATGGACACAGGAGTTAAATCTTAGGATATACTGCAAGAAAAATTCAGATCTTTTAAACTTATGATTTGACAGTAAAACCTTATAAAGAATATTATAAACGAATTATACGTTGTATTTAAAAAAAATGTAGTCTTAAGTGTTGCTGACTAATGAATCTTTTCAAATTGTGTTTAAGTTGGCCTACTGACTAAACATGAAAAATTGCAAACGTAAAGAAATGTCAGCTGCCTAACTAACAAACATAATGCAGCAGATTGTATATGAAAGAAAAAAAAAACTCAAATGGTGTAATAGGAAATTTACAAAAAGCTAAAGGTTTACAAGGATAAAGATGGATCAAATGTGAAAACGTAAGCATCAGCACAGCAGATGAAAAGGGTGCGCAAACACATTGTTAGGTAGTGTGCTTAAATTAACTTGCTTATTATTTAACTATTTAACTTGTTACAGGTTTATGTACAGTATGTATGTATTGATGTATGTGTATGTATGTATGTATGTGTAAGTCTTAATCAACCCAGTGTAAACTTTAAATTCATACGACACTAAACATGTTCGATGTCAATTAACATCATTCAGCTGCCACTGTAAAACAAAACATAAAGTCTATTTTGAACACACTAGCTAGCTAAACATCTATTAACTTTAGAATCGATGATTTAGCTTAGGTCAAACTGTCTTTTCAGTTTAGTGTGTGACAACCACGATTTACTTATGTAAAGTTGGCCGCATATTCATTTTCTTTCATATTTAGGTTCATATGTATTTTGTCCACCGTGGTAGAAAGCTGATTTTGAGGGAAAACGCGGTTGTAGCTGCGTCTCTACATTACTACGATAAAAGAGGTGTTATTTGTGTAGTAACAGCGTTTAGCTCAGGAGTTATTGACTCGGGAAACTCCAATCCGATTTTTTGTGTATACAGTTGGTAGCTCCTGATATTAAAACAAAGCAATAATATTAACTTACCTATATAGCCTCGATTTTCCTGTTTCTCCTGCTCCTAGTTGTCCCGCTCCGGCAGCAAAACAAGTCCAGGCAAATTCAGCCTTTACTCAGCTTTTAAAGGATGCTCACTAGATATACAAGTTTCACCAACTTAATATTTTTCTTTTGTTACGTGAAGGTAAAAGTATTTATTCAAAATCGATATATAATTAAGTTAAAGACAGTTAAAGTTAAATGTATTCTTTATTTTAATTTTGAAAGACTTATTAAAATGAGTTATCAACTCACCAATATAAGTACATATAACAAACTTAATTTTTTTATGCTGAAATTTTTTTTCATGCTGATAGCATGGACGACACGCAGGGTTGGTTTTTTGTAACATAACCGCTGTAACAAGTTTTTCCGTCTTCTTTTTGATCGCTTTCTGAAAACCTCATACACCAAAGCGTGTTCCATTTCAATTATCCTGGAAATGAGGTAAAATATATTAGCATTTTGGGCGGGAGTAGAAAGATCGGATCGATATCCGATTCGCTGAGACGCATTTATGTGGCCTAATGTAAATGGAACAGTTTTAACAAATCAGATAGATATCGGATCAGAGACAACACGTGAAGTGACCGGGTGTAAAAAGGCCCAGAGTGATTGAGTCTCTCACCAGCCGCCAACTTCACCACACATCACTAGGCACTGGTGTCTCCTTCCATACATGTGACTGTGAAGAGTGAATGAATGGTTTCTATGGAAACAATATTCTATTATATAGATTTTGAGAATTCAAAAGGTTTTTATTTTTATCCAAACTTTTGATCAATAATTCTCTTGCGCTTATGCAATTTAGCTTAGACAGAAAAATGGTAACGTTGTTGGGAACTGTTTATTAGATTATTAGAACTGTTTATTAGATTATTAGAACTGTTTATTAGATTATTAGAACTGTTTATTAGATTATTAGAACTGTTTATTAGATTATTAGAACTGTTTATTATATGCATTACAATGTGGATATGAATGTAATATTTTATACATAAGCACTTGCTAGCTACAGTAAGCACATTTGCACTGCCAGGCATCAGTACATCAGTATGACATTTGTGGTCTGTTTCTTATGTTTTGTATGAGAGCTGCTTATGGATCTTTTATCTGTAACATCATTATGCTGGAAACAGTTGAACAGTTCTGCAGTTAAACACAGAGACTTACTGCCCTCACAGAGTGGATAACTGCAGTCCATTTACAAAAGGTCCATTTTGACTCTTCTCTCTGCAGATTTACTGCCTGACATCCTTTTTATCTGAAAGCTGGTTTTGATTGTTGTTTTTTTTTCTATGCTCATGATGTTTTTTATATTTTTCAGAATATATTGATACCCACCAGCATTATTTCTGTATGAGAGCTGCTACAGAATTGTACATTTTTGTTTGAAAGCTGTAATAAAGAATAAATGTTATTTTCTTTATTTGTCTGAGGGATTTTATTCTCAGAAGTGTTTGACTTTTTATTTGTGTATAAATGCGGTATTCATTTTCTACAAATACGCTGCTAATATCAGCCTGCTATAGCACACGTTTCTCTACCGTTCACTCAATGCTGCAAATGTAACCTTCCAGTTTTGATTTATTGATAAAATCTATTAAAAGAAAATTCATTATGAATTCATGGATTTAAAATTGTCATCTTGCGTCTGGTGAAACTGCAGTTTTTCAATTATCCAGAAAGATTTATAATAATTCTAACTTATTTAACGTATTTATACATCGGCATGTTTTACTAAAACGTTCCCTTGTTGGAGGTAAAAGCATTCTTTTATTATCCTCATGCTCCTTCCTCCTCCTCGTTACAGTCCATTACACATGAATGCTTGATTTATGCTCATGTTTGGTAAATTAATACAATTCATAGCCATAAATGACATCACCTTTGTGTAGTATATTATTGCAGAGACATGAGTGAACACATGAGTGCTACACCTGATGTAGTGGATTTGTGTTAAGTGTTTTTTTGCTTCCTTACAATTCAGTGAGACTGATGTTTCTTCTCCATTTTCAACCTAAATCTTGAAGTGTCCACTTAAAAGCTCCAGAATGTATTTGTTTCTGAAACTGTATTTTTAACACAAAATGTTAATGAAAGTCAGTATTGATGAAGCAGTGATTCAAAGTGGCTTAAAAATAATCATTTAATGCAGTGTTACTCATTGCGCGGCTCGTGAGCCTCCTGCGGCTCGCCAAGCTTTAATATGTGGCTCGCATGGCAGTAAATAATACGATGACATGATCATGTGGTTAAAATTTATTTTTCATTTAAATAACATTAAAAACAATCAGGGAAGCACAGAAAAACGAATGTGCTCTATTACAAATAATAATATATATTTATATATATTATTTGACTCGTCACTGACTCACTGCTTTCTGCACAATAGCCAGTTTTTGGCGGCCAGAAGCTAGTTTGTGTTTCATGCTAGTTAACAACTTGTGTTTACTGAACACACACGGACTAAAAAATAGATCGATTTCTTATCAGACAAAATGAACAGCAACAAAGCAATGTGACAGTGACAAAAGAGGTAACTGATGGGGAGCATTGCGTCATCCACAACTCGAGTAATTATTGTATTGCAGTATTGTACATTGGATTTAAGCAGATAAGATATTTAAGACTGAATAACTTGGCATACTTTGCGGTGAAAGTGACTCTCATATTGACTTTGTCCTATCAGTGTGGCTCACATGAAAAAAATAGTGAAGACCACTGATTTAAGGCATTAATTCAGGTTCCTGCAGAAATTCATGTGCCTTAGGAAATAAGTATGAGACTAACAGATTATTATTATTATTATTATTATTATTATTATTATTATTATTATTATTATTATTATTATGTAATAAAATGAAATAAACTTCTCTGATGCTTCTTCTGAAGGACACAAACCTGGAGGGACACGAGAGGTAGAATAATTTTAATGTGTTTAAAATTCCATCACCACCATTACAGTATTTACGGAAATCATATTCAGAAATACAGCTAGATTTTGTTCAACAAATTTATAAATGATAAACTAATTTGAGGTAAATGCATGTACCATGAGTTTATATCTTTACCTTCTTATATCTTTAGCATTCTATTTCTAATATTTAATAAATGTAATGATGTTCATTACAGTACAGTAAAATTCTTTTCATCCAAGTGTGTTAGGATGTTGGGGTCAGAGCGCAGGGTTAGTTATGATGTGGCCCCTGGGAGCAGAAAGCAATGCAAATTCTTATTTGTTAAAAATATGTTATTTAATGTTGTTGTTAAATCACATTTCACACATTTTCTCTTTTTTATAAAAACACTTGAATGTGCATTTTAACATTTAGTTGAAAAAAAAAAAGTCAAATCCACCTACAGGAGATAGAAACAGGTTCACATTTCACTTTAACTAATTAATATCTACATGCTTCTGAATACTAAGCAGTGTGTTTAATGAGGTTATAAAATTATGATTCAGGAATCAACTCTCCTCTCAGCCTGACGATTGAGTCGCTCCTCTTAACTGATGTCTGATGTTGTTCATGATATTTTTCTCTATTTTTCAGTATTTTTCTAGGATATGTCAAATTTATTTATTTATTTATTTTACTGTGCTGTGATTTAGATGTGAAAAAAACTCCTTCTCTCCTCTCTGTGCTCTATACTGGTCTGATCACCAGTGATCTTCACTTCATTCTGTGACATTATATTAAAGGTATATGGGGTGCTAAAATTGTTGGCACCCCTGAAATTTTCCAGAAAATGAAGCATTTCTCACAGAAAAGTATTGCAATTATGGAGTTTTGTGTGAGGGATTTCACACAAAACTCCAAAAATAGCACTCTTAATATTTGGTTGCACACCCTTTGGAAAAAATAACTGAAAGCAATCGCTTCCTATAACTATCAATAAGCTTCTTACATCGCTCACCCGGAATTTTGGACCACTCTTACTTTGCTAACAGCTCCAGGTCTCTCATATTGAAAGGGCGCCTTTTCCCAACAGCAATTGTAAGATCTCTCCACAGGTTTTCAATGGGATTTAGATTTGGACTCATTGCTGGCCACCTCAGAACTCTCCAGCGCTTTGTTGCCATCCATTTCTTGGTGCTTTTTGAAGCATGTTTAGGTTCATTGTCCTGCTGGAAGACCCATTGTCTCAGACGCAAACACAGCGTTCTGTCACTGGGCACTACATTGTGACCAAAAATCCTTTGCTAATCCTCAGATTTCTTGATTCCTTGCACACAGTCAAGGAACCCAGGGCCAGCGGCACCTAAACAACCCCAAAACATCTTTGAACCTCCATCATATTTGACTGTAGGTACTTTGTTCTTTTCATTCCATTTTCGGTAAACAGTGGAATGATGTGCTTTACCAAAAAGCTCTATCTTGGTCTCATCTGTCCACAAGACATTTTCCCAGAAGGATTTTGGCTTACTCACGTACGTTTTTATGTCTCTGTGTCAGCAGTGGGGTCCTGCTGGGTCTCCTGGCATACAGTAGCGTTTCATTTTATTCAAATGTTGACGGATAGTTTCTGCTGACTCCGATGCACCCTGAGCCTGCAGGACAGCTTGAATTTCTTTGGAACTTGTTTGGGGCTGCTTATCCACCATCCGGACTATCCTGCATCACAACCTTTCATCAATTTTTCTCTTTCGTCCACGTCCAGGGAGATTAGCGACAGGGCCACGGGTTGCAAACTTCTTGATCATGTTGCGCACTGTGGACAAAGGAACATCTAGATCTCTGGAGATGGACTTTTAACCTTAAGATCTTTACACAATTTTTGTTCTCAAGTCCTCAGACAGTTCTCTTCTCCTTTTTCTGTTCTTCTTGCCAACTTCTCTCCTTTTTATCTGCTTTCAGGTGTGATTTTTATATTGCCCACACCTGTTACTTGCCCCAGGTGAGTTTAAAGGAGCATCATATGCTTGAATCAAACTTATTTATCCACAATTTTGAAATTGTGCCAATAATTTTGTCTGGCCCATTTTTGTAGTTTTGTGTGAAATTATGTCAAATTTGCTTTTTCCTCTATTTTTTTGTGTTGTTTCAATACACACAAAGGAAAGATACATGTGTATAGCAAAACATGTTTAATCACAATACTTTTCTGTGAGAAATAAGATAAAGATAAGCAGCAAAGAGAAAGAAATGCAAATATAAAATAATAGAGACATAATATAATATACAGTATAAACACAACACAATGTATAAATACAAAGAAGAAAAAAGAGAGCATGAGTAAGTACAGTAGTTACGCTAACAGACATATTGCACACAGGTAATATAGCACGTTTTTAAAAATTTTATTGCACGTTGTTTAAAATTCTTTGTTACTGTTTATTATTGCAGTTAAACAGTAATAACTGTGTGTAATTATGGTGACTGGTTCACCGAAAATACTACATTTTCAGGAAAAATTTCAGGGGTGCCAACAAATTTGGCCATGACTGTATACACCAAGGTACAGTTCTACTTATTTAATGTGTATATACTCATTTTTTTTATTTTATATACAGTTGTATATTAAGTGATATCTATAAAATACAATGAAAAATCACTGACTTCTTAATTCATGGGAATTTGTTTAGAAATCATATGATATGAGTCTCATGGTGTTGGTTATGTGAAGTGTGAAGATGAATTATTAACATAAATTCTATCAGAAGATGAAAAGTAAAATAAATATGATTATATTATTAACAAAAATATAAAAGTAGATAGAAAAAGTTTTTTAATACAAATAAAATTAAACACATTATTCATTTCATTTCTAATATGTTTTTGTCTCATTGTTTACACCACGTTGCTCAGATACTGTACACTTTGTTTCTAGGACTAAATTAAGTCCTTAACTCTGTCTTTGTTCTATTTGACTCCATTATACTGTAGAACGTTGTCGCATTTCACTGTCTAATGCAACAGAGTTCAAATGACAATAAAAGCTTCTTGACTTGGAATTTGAATTTCTTATACTATAGCTTTGAAACTGGTGTTTTGCTTTTCTTTTTTTTTTTTTTTTACTTTTTTTTCTTTTACTTTAAACAACTGTTTAAAAGGAAGCTTATGAGGTAGTTGTTGTAGTGTGTGATCACATTTAACATTTTTTTCCATTAACCTAAATTACAGAAGCTCCAAATTTGGATAATATTTAAAAACTATATAAATTTGTATCACAGATATCATTAAAGTGCTCCTTCTTATAAATATTGTTTCTATAGTAACAGTTCATTACATTTTACATTCATGTATGTGGAAGGAGTCTCCAGTGCCAGTGCATTATCACAGGTTACGCTCTGTTAATCATCAGTAAGCAGCAACGTAAGCTGAAATTTGTATAATGTAATAATAAAAATGATAAATTATATTAGTTTATATAATATTAGATTTGAACTATTAATGAATATTCTAATGTCCAGGTGTCTGTAATTTTCGCTGCTCCTTTGATGCTTCTACTCAGAAGTGAAGGACACATGAACATGCAAGAAGAGAAAGGAGGATGATCTGAGGTCCAGGACGAGTCACTCCTGCATCATCTAGAGAGAAAAGGAAAAACAGAAAAGTGATTATTGTCCATTATTGTGTATTTTCACTGGAATATTTGAGAGGTTTCTGTAGTTTTCTAAACTCAGCACTCACCAGTCATCCATGCATTTAAATCTTCCTCAGGTGTTTCTTAAGAGGAAAAGAAAACGAACGTTAAACACTGTCATAGATCTAATGATGCTCCACACTTAACACTTTAAACCTATTCTAGTAGTGTGTGAGGAAGAAACTGAACATTACTGCAGAGAGCAGAACAAAATCTTTGGTTTAATCTTTCTAAATAAAATGTACTGAAATAAAATCACTCACTTCTGGCAGATAGATAGCTGTGCTGTAAAGTCTCTTCAGGTGTTTCTTTGGTTGGGAAAAGAAGGAAAAACAAATGTAAACATTCCATTTTTTAACACCATTAATCACCTTCATTAACTCTTCAGTGGTGTTTATCTCCTGAGTTTCACTATAATGTTCTGAATGTTCTCGGTTTCTAAACTTTGGAGCTGAAACACATTACAGCAGATAAACCCTTGTTCCTTCACCAGCCTCGTTTATTCTCTCTCATCAATTTAATAAGACAAAATTTTTGTCTTGTTACTGAGAAACCACAAATAAGTGTAAACTCCTTCGTCCTGAAGATGCTGCAGCACTTAAAGTTCCAGTTTCACCTCTGACTGGTACACAGCACTGACACTGGAGACTCCTTCACCACATTGTACAGAAATATCTCTTTACACACATCTCCTTTTATTCTCTTTATGCGAAATGCCTCTTGTACACATTCCTGTGAGTGGGCTGTTACTATGGTAACGTATCAGGGCGAGTACAATGATATAAACCTGTCAGACATCAATATAGACCAATCAGAGTCCAGAACTCTGTGTGTTTCTGATATCTACGTACCATCGACTGAGAGCTTGAGCCACTGGACTAAAACCCATTTCGTAGAGCTGGCTCTCTTCATGCGCCTCACAGACAGGTAGCTCTCGTAGACGCCTGCATCACTGAGTCTGACGTTCTTCAGCACCAGAGAACAGTTTCCTTTAAGCAGCTTGTCTTGAGGAACGTCCACACGGCCCTGATATCCATCACCCACGTACAGCTCTACACCCTTTCTCTCAAACACAGTCTCAGAAACTGTGTTCCACTGAACATGAGGTATCTGGAGATGGACATCTCTCCACTCACACGGCAGGATAACTGTGGAACCCACTCGAGCTGATATCTGAGAGTCTGCTGTGAGGAAGCCTGGGGAACGTTTTAAATATAATAACGTCATTTTAGCAACTTCAAGTCAATTTCTTCATGTTTGGAGTCTTATGTTGTCTGTATTTTAACAAAGTGGACACATACCTATACTCACCAACCATATGATGCAATATGGAGTAGTGAGACCATGATGTTTAATGGAGATCATGGAGTTTTGTCTGAGAATTTTCTAAAATAAAATAAAAAAAACAGACTTTGATTATTAGTACATAGTAAGAAATAAACCAGTTTTTCACAATTCAAACAAACAGCACAGTTCTCATTTCACAGCAATGAAATAAAGACAAAAAACCCCAGTATGTTAATGCAGAAAAACACCTTTAATTCTCCATTACAGGTTCTGTCCCAATGTGGGACTTTCCCTTTAGATAATTTTACTTTAGATACTTTTACTTTAAATCATATTCCTCTTTCTTTTTTGTGTCATTTCCTCTTTATTGTAAAGAACTAGACTTTCTGAGAACCCTCACACTCACAGATAAATTCTACATATACAGTAAATTAAAGCATGATATTAATGGCCTCTCCTCCTGTGGCACCAGTGTGTGTTTTACTCCCTGTATAAAAATAATAAATGTTTTCACTTTCATATTAAGCAGCAATAGTTTATAAGGATGCCAAGAATAAGAACCCAGTTCCAAGTGTACATGTTAAAATATTTAAACAAGTTTTATCACAAATGGTTTAAATGCATATTAATTGAACGAAACAGTTTTAAGAGGCTAAAGATTGATTTAATGTACAGATATTTTTGAATTGCTATAAAGCATCAGTCTTTTTACTCTTTATACAGTCTACATTAGCAGCATGAAGCTGATCTCATCTCCAAAACTCAATAAAACACTAAACTGAACTGAGCTGCAGTAATAATTATAAAAACCCCAACAACATGTAGAGAATAAACTCAGTGTGTTCAGTACTGTGAATGAGCTCCTCTCTCTCTCTCTCTCACACACACACACACACACACACACACACACACACACACACACACACACACACACACACACACTCTCTCTCTTTCTCTCTCTCTCTCTCTCTCACACAAGCCCGAAGTTTCTCTGAAGCAATAACACTCATACTCACTGTAACAAATGACATGATCGAGTCTTATCCTGCAGTCAGGAGCACAGACACAGACAGACTGAGTGTGTGTGTTTGTGTGCGCTGCATTTTATATACAGTAGTAAAAGCTTTTAGTTTCACTTCTTTATTATTCTGGGTTTCCCCTTTCACTTCATTTCCCCTTGATTTCTTTCTATGCTTATGGCTTCCAGTAAATCACTTAGAGCACACTCTCAATACATGTAACTATCAACTCCACACTATCAATCCAATGTTTCCACAAGTATTGGCCCCCAGTCAATACACTTTTGTCCAAAAGTATTGGCACCCCACCGGGTATTCACGTGACGTCACATGTAGCCCCGCCCCCAAAATAAGCGAAATCATAAGTTTTGCACAACATGGACATGTCATATACCAAAACACTCAGCCCGATGAGGGGAACTGCCTCACGCATGTTTTAGTCACGTCACGTGACGTCACGTGTAGCCCTGCCCCCAAAGTAAGCGAAATCAAAAAGTTAGCACAACATGGACATGTCATATATCAAAACACTCAGCACGATGAGGGGAACTTGCCACGTGCAAGCACCATTCACATTTTCTTCAGGAAATGTACATTCTAGTTGTATTTATCATTCATTCATTCATCTTCTACCGCTTATCCGAACTACCTCGGGTCACGGGGAGCCTGTGTCTATCTCAGGTGTCATTGGGCATCAAGGCAGGATACACCCTGGACGGAGTGCCAACCCATCACAGGGCACACACACACACTCATTCACTCACGCACTAGGGACAATTTTCCAGAGATGCCAATCAACCTACCATGCATGTCTTTGGACCGGGGGAGGAAACCGGAGTACCCGGAGGAAACCACCGAGGCACGGGGAGAACATGCAAACTCCACACACACAAGGTGGAGGCGGGAATCGAACCCCGACCCTGGAGGTGTGAGGCGAACGTGCTAACCACTAAGCCACTGTGCCCCCTCTTATTGTATTTAATGAAAGAATATTTACACATATTGACACTTTTTGACACTCGCACCTGGAAACACCTGGAAACTATTGAGAAAAAAAACGAGCATCCGAATATAACGATCACACACACACACACACCTGAAAACAGACCACTAATAATAATGTAAAGGCAGCAAACAAAACTGGTAGTATTTCAGACAGCATGTAAAGGGAGTCACTGAACAGCCCTCTCCTGGCTCAGGTCTTATTTTACTGATCATTATCACTTGATGGAAGAGGAAGAAACCTTGAGAGGAGTCAGACTCAGAAGTGAACCTCATCCTCATTTGGGTGACACTAGAGGGTGTGATTATAAATATACAGTCTGATAATTGTGTATTCATGACAGAGATGGGGGACTCGAGTCATATGACTTGACTCGAGTCAGACTTAAGTCACACATTTGAGACTTGAGATTTGCTTGACAAATATTAAAAAAAGACTCGACTTGACTTTGACTTGACTCGGACTTGAGTTAAACGACTCGAAATAACTTGTTTTTTTTGTTTTTGTTTTTAAACGCACGCAAGAACGTAATCTAACCACGTGATGCAGCAGGCACGCAGAGGGAGCGCGCGCACTAACTAATAAACCTTAACAGTCGTGACGAAACATGGAAGGCGCTACAGCAAAAATAATTAAGTTCAGGTACCAGGATTTTGTGCAAGATGAGAAGAGAAGAACAGCAGTATGCGACCACATCGCTCACAATTGAATGACAAAGTTCTATCAAATGTATTGCATTTGCTCGCATTTGCAAGCGCAATGTAGTGTAAATGGTTGGTCACTGTTTATGTGGAAATGTCAGCTTTTTTGCAGTAGCACTTATACAGTAATTGGTCATCAGTGTTAGGCTTTGAGTGAAAAGCGTATGGATTTTTTATGGGGATGCACACGCACACACATTCAATTTAAAGGGACAGTTCACCCAAAAATAAAAAAAAAAACTTTTATAATTTTCTCACCCTCATGATGTTACAAACCTGTATAAATTTCTTTGTTTAGATGAACACGTAGATATTTTCATTTTTAGGTGAACTGTCCTATTAATTAATGAATTACACTCACTCCAATCATCTCTCTCTCTCTCTCTCTCTCTCTCTCCCTCCCCCCAATAGTTAATTCACTTCAAGGTTTGTGGGATTCAATAATTTACGTTTTTTGGTTGACGTGATTGATTGTTGTTGTTATTCTGTTGTTAAAATGGAAGGATCTAATTTAAGGATGTGTTCATGTCCCATTAAAAGGGAATGTCTGTTCAAAAAATGCCATTTGGTTGCAAAGAAACCAGTGTACTTATATATATAAGTACACTGGTTTCTTTGCAACCAAATGGCATTTTTTATATATATATACTTTTCCATGGTCTTTTTTCCATGTTTGAGGCATATTGAAACTTTTCATGCTTTTCTGTTGGCCTTATTTCAGCTACATTTACATTTTATTCTTTGTAGTTTTGATTTTTATTCAGTTTTAGATTTTTATTGTATTTACAACTCACCTGTATGTGGACACCTTTTAAAAATAAATGCATATAATATAGTCCATAAATACTGTAGATTTAACTTAGTTTAATATATAAATTTAGTTAAATTATCAAACATATGTATGACTTGCCAGTGACTTGCTTGACATAAAGCAGTGACTTGACTTGACTCACAAAAAATGATTTTCTTCGGACTTGCTTGAGACTTGAAGGTTAAGACTTGAGACTTACTTGTGACTTGCACATGTGTGACTTACTCCCACCTCTGATTGATGAGGAGGTTGTTGTGTCCACAGAGTAGCACTGCACAGATGAATTTCTATTTTATTATGTACTATATATAATATGTTTTATATATATATATATATATATATATATATATATATATATATATATATATATATATATATATATATATACATACATATATACATATAAGAAGGCAATGCAACTCATAAAACAAAATCTTTTCCTAGCAGGTCTTTAAGGTCTGAAGACCATGTGTTCCCACTAAGCTAACCTGCTCTGCAGAGAGTGCACATCTCCAAGTGCACATGGAATCCAAGATGGAGCCAGTGAGGTCGGCTGCCGTCGCGACTGCTCCGGTTACAATTTGACTTTTTTGTTTGTTTTACATTTTTATTTATATAGCTACAGTTTTACTTACAGAAGATGAACATCATTAGATATGACAGAGACACTCATATCTATTGGTGTACAATCCACTCACCCTTCACCGTTTTTAAACTCGGACCCATGCTGGTCGAGCGAGATCCTGAGGGGGAACATAGGATGCGACCCGCACCGGCGTCCACGAGGGAAACGAGCCGGCGTCAGGAACAGGCTGAGGGCACGCGTACACCGTGCTCCCGTAACTAGTATCCTGTTAGCCAACGTCCAGTCTCTGGAAAACAATCTCGACGACCTCAGGGCAGGGGATTTTAAAGGGTTTTTTCAAGTTTCAGAGGGACATTCGGGACTGCAACCTTCTCTTCACAGAGACATGGCTGAACCCTGCGGTACCGGACCACGCCATCCAGCCGGCCGAGTTTTTCTTGGTTCATCGCATGGACAGAACATTGGAGTCGGGGAAGTCAAGGGGTGGTGGAGCGTGTCTGATGGTGAACAACCACTGGTGCGACAGCGCAAGCATCGTTCCTCTTACACGATCCTGCACACCAAATCTGGAGCTACTGACCATCAAATGTCGGCCCTTCTATCTAGCTCGGGAATTCAGCTCGGTCATAGTCAGTGCTGTTTATATTCCACCTCAAGCGGACATGGACACTGCAGTATGGGACTTACATGACACACTAACGCTACACCAAGCACAGCATCGGGACGCTGCGCTCATTGTGGTGGGAGACTTTAATAGTGCCAACCTCAAACGCGCACTACCGAACTTTCAGCAGCACATCAACTGCCCCACCAGGGGCAAAAGGACACTGGACCACTGCTACTCACCATTGAAGAACAGCTACAAGGCACAATCACGTCCACCGTTTGGGAAATTGGACCATGCCGCCATCTTTCTCATGCCTGTTTACAAACAAAGGCTGAAACAGGAAGCTCCAGTTCAGAGGGAGGTTGCGCGCTGGGGACTGATCGGTGGCCGCTCTGCAGTACGCTCTGGATGACGCAGACTGGGACATGTTCAGGCGCAGCTCTGATGTCAACATGTTTACAGAAGCGGATGTGGGATTCATAGGGAAACTAGCAGATGATACGGTGCAGAAAACCACCATCAGAACGTTTCCCAACCAGAAGCCGTAGGTGGATAAAACCATCCACGACGCTCTGAGATCACGCTCCGCTGCCTACAACACAGGGCTCGCCACCGGGAACATGGACGAATACAAGGCTACGTCTTACAGTGTGCGCAGAGCGGTGAAGGAAGCAAATCGGCGCTACGGGAGGGTCACAGTACCAACATCTTGGCTCTAGGAGCCTGTGGCAGGGACTAAGGAACATTACAGACTATAGAACACCTGCTTCTAGAATGGGGAATGCGGACGCTTGCTTCGAGGCTGCAGCTAACCATGCTAGCAGTGCTAGCGGCACAAACAGCATGCATGCTGAGGGCATTCAGGAGAGTGAATACCAGGAAGGCAGCAGGACCAGACGGCATCACAGGTCGGGTTCTGAAAGCCAGCGCTGAACAGCTAGCACCGGTCTTCACTGAGATATTCAACCTCTCACTGGAACAGTCTGTTGTCCCCTCATGCTTCAAGCAGTCCACCATTGTTCCTGTCCCAAACAATCCCAGCCCACCTGCCTCAACGACTACTGCCCTGTAGCTCTGACCTCAGTAGTGATGAAGTGCTTCGAGATACTTGTCAGAGACTTCATCACTGCATCACTACCAGACACACTGGATCCACTACAGTTCGCGTACCGCCAGAACCGCTCTACTGAGGATGCCATTGCTCATCTTCTCCACACCACGATGAGCCACCTGGACTGCAGAAAAGGGAATTATGCGAAAATGCTGTTTGTGGACTACAGTTCAGCGTTCAACACCATAATTCCCTCCACGCTCACCTCCAAGTTGGAGGTCCTGGGACTCAGCCTGCCGCTCTGTCAGTGGATCTCCAACTTCCTGACAGACAAACCACAAGCAGGTGGGCAAACACACATCATCCACCCTCACTCTCAGCACTGGAGTCCCCCAGGGTTGTGTTCTGAGCCCCCTGCTGTACTCACTGTACACTTATGACTGTGTGGCCACTTCCAACTCCACCACCATCATCAAGTTTGCTGACGACACTGTTGTGGTGGGCCTGATCTCTAACAACGACAAGACGGCCTACCTACAGGAAACTAAAAACCTGGAGAGATGGTGCCAGGAGAACAATCTTCTCCTGAACGTCAGCAAGACTAAAGAGTTAATAGTGGACTTCAGCACAAAGCAGGAGTGGTCATACCAACCGCTAACCATCAACGGGACCCCAGTAGAGAGAGTGGACAGTTTCCGGTACCTAGGTGTTCACATCACACAGGACCTGTCTTGGTCCCGTCACATCAACACGAAGAAGAAGGCCCGGCAGCGTCTGTACCACCTGAGACGCTTAAGGGACTTCAAACTACCCTCTCAGGTGCTAAAGACTTTCTATACCTGCACCATTGAGAGCGTCCTGACAGGTAGCATCACTTCCTTGTTCGGGAACAGCACCATGCAGGACAGGCGAGCCCTCCAGAGGGTGGTGCGGTCAGCTGAACGTACCATCCACACTGAGCTCCCTGACCTGCAGGACATCTACAGCACGCGGTGACGGACCAGAGCCAGGAAGATTGTAAAAGATCTCAGCATCCCAACAATGGACTCTTTTCTTTGTTGCGTTCAGGGAAACGCTTCCACTCCTTGAAAGCAAACACAGAGAGGATGAGGAGAAGCTTCTTCCCGCATGCCATCCGGATCTTAAACCAGGAGACACCCAGGATCTAGGACTGGACCTCCCCACAGTTCTATGCACCCCCCCTTTTTTGCATGGACACTTTAATTCTGGACTGCCACTGTCACTGTAACTCTGGACTTTGTAACACTACTATTTACAGTACACACCATACTGCACCTGGTCACTTTAAGGACAATCTTTAAAAACCATACACATTTAGGTATATGTATATTTATGTATATACATTATTTCTTCATATTCTCCACATATTTCATATGCCAACATTCTGTTTTCCTATTTAAGCTTAGACAAAGATTTATAAAATTTAATGCGGCCTAGGTCTTTTGAGCCACATGCTCGTAGATCCTGGTCTGAAGTTTGTTGCTATTACTTTTCTAAGCGATCCGAGTACCGGTACTTCCGGTATCGGGTCTCAAAATGGCCTTTTTTCCCATAGACTCCCATTATAAAATTTGGAGGTTTATAACTCGGCAAGCTTTCGAACTATCTACACCAAACTCTGCCAGCTCCTTTAGGGTGATACTCCACAGCCCTGCCCGCAATATATGCAAAATCCAAAAACGTTTTTCCAACATAGACATGTGACATATCAAAACACTCAGAACAATGAGGGGAACTTCCTCACGAGTATTCTGATGATGTCATGTGATGTCACATGATGTCATGTGAAAATTAAAAATTAGCACAACATGAACATGTGTAGCGTCTGGTACCGGTCGTTTAGATTTCATGTCCCAGGCACCCCTCTTAAACTTCGGCATCTACATCTTTAATCAACCGATGAACAATCCAGTTTACAGTTTTCTTGAGGGGCTGCATTCCACAGTGTCACACACACGCACAACTGGCCCCAGAATGTCTGGATCCTACAACCAAAACCAGATAACCCCCTGGCCTTCCTGGGTGAATCCACAGAGACCCTCAAACCATAACACACACACACACACAACACAATGGGACATTCCTTTTACTAATAAAACAAGCAAGATAAGATGCTCCACAGCCCACGACATTAACCCATACTCGTATGTATCTCCTCCCCAATTATAATGATACTCTAAGAGTCTTATTCTTGTAACCCTGTTGTAATGTGTCTCTTCTGTTAAGGCTTGACTGACTTAAAATTATTTGCTCCTTACTTTCCTGACAAGGGTGTATCTTATTTATGTACCAGAACACAACACTGCATTAACCCTCTGGGGTCTGACCATTTTGGGACACTGGCAGAGGTTCTGACATGCTCTTACATTTGGTTTTTTCAGTTACTTCAAAACATATTAATGGTTAATATCACATAACACTGTATTCAGCACAATCTGGGCTACAATATTATGTAAGTAAAATGTATGTACATGTTTGTATTTTCAAGTAAATGATGTTTATGCGTGCTTAGTAAAAAAAAGAAAAAGAAAAGTTTCTGAAATAAGGCCAACAAACACATACTAAACATTTGTTCACAAACAATAAAGTTCTCTACTTTTGTAGAGTTGATAATTTGCTACAAAAAGATGTAAAAACCATTTTACCCACTCATTTATGCCGTCATTCCTCTTCATGTTTAGTATCCAAATGACCACAAAATTATCTGTTACTTATTTTTCAAACAATGGTGCATTTTATTTGAGCACGAAAGGTGCCATACTGTCTTAATACACCTTGGATAAAACTTTAAAGTCCTCTAAGTTTTATAGCCCAAACCATGCCCACATACACATGAAACAAAGGGATTTTTTCCCTCCAAAATTTCAGGCCGTAGTATTGGCCATCTCCCCAAAGATGGGTGGAGTTCGGGACTGTTAAAATATCACAAACACCACCAATCCGTGGTCAGACTTTCGGAACAGCTTGGAGACGACTCCATCTTCCTTCAAAGAACTTCCAGCAAGCTTCACTTCCAATAACAACAACTGCTCTGATCTTCAGGAGAACATCTGACCCCACCCTAACTGACTCTTCAGAGATTTCTCTGTTGCATCCGGACTCTTGTGCAGCAAGCCAATGCAAGTAACCGTTTCCTTTACCAACCAATTTAGATGCGTATTTTAAGTATGAACCTTGTATTGAGTCTTAAGGTGAATTTAAGTTTCCGGTGACGATTTCCCAGTTAGGGTGTGATTTAATTTTGAAGTTTAAGCTTGCCATTCCTTTCCTTCCTTTCTCTAATTTCTTCTTTCCAGTCTCTTCCTCCCTTTCCCCACTTTTAATTTCTTTTGTGTATTTTTATTTTCATCTTTGTTTTCTCTACTTCTTTTGTTTGTGTAGTTAGCTTCATGTTGTGTTTGTCTCATTCATTAAAACGCCATATTTTTGTTCCACAAGTGATTGTCTCTGAGTATCGCTCACAAACGTAAGGTACCTGCAACATCTGGTCTGAACTACATGCTCTATTAAGTTAATTTAATTTATATTATGGTATAAAGTAAAAGGGAAGTTCGTCTTTCTCGGCCGGGAAGATACCACCTTCATAGAATTAATAAAGGTTACACGGCCTGTTCGCCGGACGAACAGACCAAATAAGTGTAACGTTAATTCCATTACCGTCAATTTCAACTTAAAGGTTAAAATATTTAGGAGTCACTATAACATGTTATAATTACTTATAAATATTTACCTTGTTCGCGAGCCAAAATCGCTACACATGTAACATAAAACACTCAGCCCAATGAGGGGAACTTCCTCAGGAGTATTCGGATGACGTCACATGCTCTGCTCGTCTCCACTTGCCTCCAAATGTTTT